>NW_027207570.1:0-225673 GCF_963455315.2 Globicephala melas | reverse complement strand
TATGCTTTCAATGCAATTCCAGTCTACCTCCTGAAATCGGTTTCCTGCAATTCTGCCCCGCTTTCAAGTCCTCTTGGCAGCCTTACTTCAGTATATTTTTGGACGATAGTTGTCATTTATAACTCTGCAGGTTTGTGAATTACAGTGCCCCTGAGCTCCTTTCTTCAACTCGTTTTCTTGTGAGCTGGCCGCAACACCGCAGGATGGCTTCAGGCCCTAATCTGGTTCCGGCACGGCACGCTGAGCCTTTGGTTATTTCCTCTTCCTGGTGGGAAATGAGAGTTAAATTTGCCCGTCCAGACACCTCCAGCTAGTCTCTCATTGGTTCTCGCTATTCCTGTTCATCTTCCGCAGAAATTGCAAACTGGGCCAAACAGGAGGTTAAAGGACTGACTCTCCAAGTCGGGAGAGTGTTAGTAAAGCGTCTGGAATGTTGCACCCGAGTACCAGGGTACGAAAACTGAGACATATTTGAACACGTCTCCCGATCACATGGTTGATCATACTCTAGGTTCCACATGCATGTTTTAGCTGAAGGAAGAATACCTTAAACCTGGGTAGTTGAAACCCGTGGAATGGGTACCATGCAATATGACTTCAAAGGGTCTTCATTTGCTCACCGAACCTCTCCAATCCTATCACTGCTGCGTTTATGTCCCTGTACACATGCTTGATTCTCTTTCGGAGACATAGCAATCCATAGGTTTTAAGATACTTAAGAGTCAGGTACATTCTTAGGCGTTTAATATGGGGTGTTGAGTCCATTTCGTTGAGCAAGGAGTAGCTCTTGTCTATTCCATATTTGGCTTAAGGAACTTTATCTGTGCTCATTTCAATCTCTGGTTTTATGCAGCACCCCAACTCACCTTTCCCCTTAAACAAGCATAAGTTGGTTTTCTAAATTTGAGACCCTGTTCTGTTCTGTAATTCAGTTCCTGTGTAGCCAAGTTTACATTCCGTGTATTACTGATATCTTATGATGTTTCTTTTTCTGTGTGACTTATTTCAGTTAGAATCATCGTACCTGAATCCACTCATTGTGCTGCTACGGGCCTGATGACATAGATTTCACTGCTGAGTGATACTGCATTGTACGTAAGTACCACAAGTTCTTTATCCATTTTTCACTTTCTGTGATATTGAACTTGTACGGTAAACGAGGTTCTTGTAAACAGAGGCGTCCCAAACATTGGGGTGGCTGTATCTTTTTGATTTTAATTTCCCTAAGCTATAGGACCATAAGTGGAAGTGCCCTAGGCTCTGTTGCTTTGTTTTTTAGATGTTTCAGGAAACACCATACACTTCTCCGGAGTGTCTGTTGGCAATTTACATCCCGCCCATCAGCATAACAAGGCTCCCAGTTCTCCATGGCCTGTCCTGCCTTTCTGGATTTTACACTTTTTTCAGATGGCCCTTTTGACCGGGGGGAAGTGAGACTTCATTGTAGTGCAGATTTCCTTTGCAAGCTTGCTTGGTTGGCCAAAAAGGGCGTATGCGTTTTTTCCTGAATATATTCAGGAAAAAACGCATACGCCCTTTTTGGCCAAGTGCATCATTGTGGACGTTCTGCCTCTTTTCCTATGCTTTCAATGCAATTCCAGTCTACCTCCTGAAATCGGTTTCCTGCAATTCTGCCCCGCTTTCAAGTCCTCTTGGCAGCCTTACTTCAGTATATTTTTGGACGATAGTTGTCATTTATAACTCTGCAGGTTTGTGAATTACAGTGCCCCTGAGCTCCTTTCTTCAACTCGTTTTCTTGTGAGCTGGCCGCAACACCGCAGGATGGCTTCAGGCCCTAATCTGGTTCCGGCACGGCACGCTGAGCCTTTGGTTATTTCCTCTTCCTGGTGGGAAATGAGAGTTAAATTTGCCCGTCCAGACACCTCCAGCTAGTCTCTCATTGGTTCTCGCTATTCCTGTTCATCTTCCGCAGAAATTGCAAACTGGGCCAAACAGGAGGTTAAAGGGACTGACTCTCCAAGTCGGGAGAGTGTTAGTAAAGCGTCTGGAATGTTGCACCCGAGTACCAGGGTACGAAAACTGAGACATATTTGAACACGTCTCCCGATCACATGGTTGATCATACTCTAGGTTCCACATGCATGTTTTAGCTGAAGGAAGAATACCTTAAACCTGGGTAGTTGAAACCCGTGGAATGGGTACCATGCAATATGACTTCAAAGGGTCTTCATTTGCTCACCGAACCTCTCCAATCCTATCACTGCTGCGTTTATGTCCCTGTACACATGCTTGATTCTCTTTCGGAGACATAGCAATCCATAGGTTTTAAGATACTTAAGAGTCAGGTACATTCTTAGGCGTTTAATATGGGGTGTTGAGTCCATTTCGTTGAGCAAGGAGTAGCTCTTGTCTATTCCATATTTGGCTTAAGGAACTTTATCTGTGCTCATTTCAATCTCTGGTTTTATGCAGCACCCCAACTCACCTTTCCCCTTAAACAAGGATAAGTTGGTTTTCTAAATTTGAGACCCTGTTCTGTTCTGTAATTCAGTTCCTGTGTAGCCAAGTTTACATTCCGTGTATTACTGATATCTTATGATGTTTCTTTTTCTGTGTGACTTATTTCAGTTAGAATCATCGTACCTGAATCCACTCATTGTGCTGCTACGGGCCTGATGACATAGATTTCACTGCTGAGTGATACTGCATTGTACGTAAGTACCACAAGTTCTTTATCCATTTTTCACTTTCTGTGATATTGAACTTGTACGGTAAACGAGGTTCTTGTAAACAGAGGCGTCCCAAACATTGGGGTGGCTGTATCTTTTTGATTTTAATTTCCCTAAGCTATAGGACCATAAGTGGAAGTGCCCTAGGCTCTGTTGCTTTGTTTTTTAGATGTTTCAGGAAACACCATACACTTCTCCCGAGTGTCTGTTGGCAATTTACATCCCGCCCATCAGCATAACAAGGCTCCCAGTTCTCCATGGCCTGTCCTGCCTTTCTGGATTTTACACTTTTTTCAGATGGCCCTTTTGACCGGGGGGAAGTGAGACTTCATTGTAGTGCAGATTTCCTTTGCAAGCTTGCTTGGTTGGCCAAAAAGGGCGTATGCGTTTTTTCCTGAATATATTCAGGAAAAAACGCATACGCCCTTTTTGGCCAAGTGCATCATTGTGGACGTTCTGCCTCTTTTCCTATGCTTTCAATGCAATTCCAGTCTACCTCCTGAAATCGGTTTCCTGCAATTCTGCCCCGCTTTCAAGTCCTCTTGGCAGCCTTACTTCAGTATATTTTTGGACGATAGTTGTCATTTATAACTCTGCAGGTTTGTGAATTACAGTGCCCCTGAGCTCCTTTCTTCAACTCGTTTTCTTGTGAGCTGGCCGCAACACCGCAGGATGGCTTCAGGCCCTAATCTGGTTCCGGCACGGCACGCTGAGCCTTTGGTTATTTCCTCTTCCTGGTGGGAAATGAGAGTTAAATTTGCCCGTCCAGACACCTCCAGCTAGTCTCTCATTGGTTCTCGCTATTCCTGTTCATCTTCCGCAGAAATTGCAAACTGGGCCAAACAGGAGGTTAAAGGGACTGACTCTCCAAGTCGGGAGAGTGTTAGTAAAGCGTCTGGAATGTTGCACCCGAGTACCAGGGTACGAAAACTGAGACATATTTGAACACGTCTCCCGATCACATGGTTGATCATACTCTAGGTTCCACATGCATGTTTTAGCTGAAGGAAGAATACCTTAAACCTGGGTAGTTGAAACCCGTGGAATGGGTACCATGCAATATGACTTCAAAGGGTCTTCATTTGCTCACCGAACCTCTCCAATCCTATCACTGCTGCGTTTATGTCCCTGTACACATGCTTGATTCTCTTTCGGAGACATAGCAATCCATAGGTTTTAAGATACTTAAGAGTCAGGTACATTCTGAGGCGTTTAATATGCGGTGTTGAGTCCATTTCGTTGAGCAAGGAGTAGCTCTTGTCTATTCCATATTTGGCTTAAGGAACTTTATCTGTGCTCATTTCAATCTCTGGTTTTATGCAGCACCCCAACTCACCTTTACCCTTAAACAAGCATAAGTTGGTTTTCTAAATTTGAGACCCTGTTCTGTTCTGTAATTCAGTTCCTGTGTAGCCAAGTTTACATTCCGTGTATTACTGATATCTTATGATGTTTCTTTTTCTGTGTGACTTATTTCAGTTAGAATCATCGTACCTGAATCCACTCATTGTGCTGCTACGGGCCTGATGACATAGATTTCACTGCTGAGTGATACTGCATTGTACGTAAGTACCACAAGTTCTTTATCCATTTTTCACTTTCTGTGATATTGAACTTGTACGGTAAACGAGGTTCTTGTAAACAG
Source organism: Globicephala melas (assembly GCF_963455315.2). Taxonomy (NCBI): domain Eukaryota; kingdom Metazoa; phylum Chordata; class Mammalia; order Artiodactyla; family Delphinidae; genus Globicephala; species Globicephala melas. The sequence continues at coordinate 221,338 of NW_027207570.1, read as the reverse complement.
AGGCGTCCCAAACATTGGGGTGGCTGTATCTTTTGGATTTTAATTTCCCTAAGCTATAGGACCATAAGTGGAAGTGCCCTAGGCTCTGTTGCTTTGTTTTTTAGATGTTTCAGGAAACACCATACACTTCTCCCGAGTGTCTGTTGGCAATTTACATCCCGCCCATCAGCATAACAAGGCTCCCAGTTCTCCATGGCCTGTCCTGCCTTTCTGGATTTTACACTTTTTTCAGATGGCCCTTTTGACCGGGGGGAAGTGAGACTTCATTGTAGTGCAGATTTCCTTTGCAAGCTTGCTTGGTTGGCCAAAAAGGGCGTATGCGTTTTTTCCTGAATATATTCAGGAAAAAACGCATACGCCCTTTTTGGCCAAGTGCATCATTGTGGACGTTCTGCCTCTTTTCCTATGCTTTCAATGCAATTTCAGTCTACCTCCTGAAATCGGTTTCCTGCAATTCTGCCCCGCTTTCAAGTCCTCTTGGCAGCCTTACTTCAGTATATTTTTGGACGATAGTTGTCATTTATAACTCTGCAGGTTTGTGAATTACAGTGCCCCTGAGCTCCTTTCTTCAACTCGTTTTCTTGTGAGCTGGCCGCAACACCGCAGGATGGCTTCAGGCCCTAATCTGGTTCCGGCACGGCACGCTGAGCCTTTGGTTATTTCCTCTTCCTGGTGGGAAATGAGAGTTAAATTTGCCCGTCCAGACACCTCCAGCTAGTCTCTCATTGGTTCTCGCTATTCCTGTTCATCTTCCGCAGAAATTGCAAACTGGGCCAAACAGGAGGTTAAAGGGACTGACTCTCCAAGTCGGGAGAGTGTTAGTAAAGCGTCTGGAATGTTGCACCCGAGTACCAGGGTACGAAAACTGAGACATATTTGAACACGTCTCCCGATCACATGGTTGATCATACTCTAGGTTCCACATGCATGTTTTAGCTGAAGGAAGAATACCTTAAACCTGGGTAGTTGAAACCCGTGGAATGGGTACCATGCAATATGACTTCAAAGGGTCTTCATTTGCTCACCGAACCTCTCCAATCCTATCACTGCTGCGTTTATGTCCCTGTACACATGCTTGATTCTCTTTCGGAGACATAGCAATCCATAGGTTTTAAGATACTTAAGAGTCAGGTACATTCTGAGGCGTTTAATATGCGGTGTTGAGTCCATTTCGTTGAGCAAGGAGTAGCTCTTGTCTATTCCATATTTGGCTTAAGGAACTTTATCTGTGCTCATTTCAATCTCTGGTTTTATGCAGCACCCCAACTCACCTTTCCCCTTAAACAAGCATAAGTTGGTTTTCTAAATTTGAGACCCTGTTCTGTTCTGTAATTCAGTTCCTGTGTAGCCAAGTTTACATTCCGTGTATTACTGATATCTTATGATGTTTCTTTTTCTGTGTGACTTATTTCAGTTAGAATCATCGTACCTGAATCCACTCATTGTGCTGCTACGGGCCTGATGACATAGATTTCACTGCTGAGTGATACTGCATTGTACGTAAGTACCACAAGTTCTTTATCCATTTTTCACTTTCTGTGATATTGAACTTGTACGGTAAACGAGGTTCTTGTAAACAGAGGCGTCCCAAACATTGGGGTGGCTGTATCTTTTGGATTTTAATTTCCCTAAGCTATAGGACCATAAGTGGAAGTGCCCTAGGCTCTGTTGCTTTGTTTTTTAGATGTTTCAGGAAACACCATACACTTCTCCCGAGTGTCTGTTGGCAATTTACATCCCGCCCATCAGCATAACAAGGCTCCCAGTTCTCCATGGCCTGTCCTGCCTTTCTGGATTTTACACTTTTTTCAGATGGCCCTTTTGACCGGGGGGAAGTGAGACTTCATTGTAGTGCAGATTTCCTTTGCAAGCTTGCTTGGTTGGCCAAAAAGGGCGTATGCGTTTTTTCCTGAATATATTCAGGAAAAAACGCATACGCCCTTTTTGGCCAAGTGCATCATTGTGGACGTTCTGCCTCTTTTCCTATGCTTTCAATGCAATTCCAGTCTACCTCCTGAAATCGGTTTCCTGCAATTCTGCCCCGCTTTCAAGTCCTCTTGGCAGCCTTACTTCAGTATATTTTTGGACGATAGTTGTCATTTATAACTCTGCAGGTTTGTGAATTACAGTGCCCCTGAGCTCCTTTCTTCAACTCGTTTTCTTGTGAGCTGGCCGCAACACCGCAGGATGGCTTCAGGCCCTAATCTGGTTCCGGCACGGCACGCTGAGCCTTTGGTTATTTCCTCTTCCTGGTGGGAAATGAGAGTTAAATTTGCCCGTCCAGACACCTCCAGCTAGTCTCTCATTGGTTCTCGCTATTCCTGTTCATCTTCCGCAGAAATTGCAAACTGGGCCAAACAGGAGGTTAAAGGGACTGACTCTCCAAGTCGGGAGAGTGTTAGTAAAGCATCTGGAATGTTGCACCCGAGTACCAGGGTACGAAAACTGAGACATATTTGAACACGTCTCCCGATCACATGGTTGATCATACTCTAGGTTCCACATGCATGTTTTAGCTGAAGGAAGAATACCTTAAACCTGGGTAGTTGAAACCCGTGGAATGGGTACCATGCAATATGACTTCAAAGGGTCTTCATTTGCTCACCGAACCTCTCCAATCCTATCACTGCTTTGTTTATGTCCCTGTACACATGCTTGATTCTCTTTCGGAGACATAGCAATCCATAGGTTTTAAGATACTTAAGAGTCAGGTACATTCTGAGGCGTTTAATATGCGGTGTTGAGTCCATTTCGTTGAGCAAGGAGTAGCTCTTGTCTATTCCATATTTGGCTTAAGGAACTTTATCTGTGCTCATTTCAATCTCTGGTTTTATGCAGCACCCCAACTCACCTTTCACCTTAAACAAGCATAAGTTGGTTTTCTAAATTTGAGACCCTGTTCTGTTCTGTAATTCAGTTCCTGTGTAGCCAAGTTTACATTCCGTGTATTACTGATATCTTATGATGTTTCTTTTTCTGTGTGACTTATTTCAGTTAGAATCATCGTACCTGAATCCACTCATTGTGCTGCTACGGGCCTGATGACATAGATTTCACTGCTGAGTGATACTGCATTGTACGTAAGTACCACAAGTTCTTTATCCATTTTTCACTTTCTGTGATATTGAACTTGTACGGTAAACGAGGTTCTTGTAAACAGAGGCGTCCCAAACATTGGGGTGGCTGTATCTTTTTGATTTTAATTTCCCTAAGCTATAGGACCATAAGTGGAAGTGCCCTAGGCTCTGTTGCTTTGTTTTTTAGATGTTTCAGGAAACACCATACACTTCTCCGGAGTGTCTGTTGGCAATTTACATCCCGCCCATCAGCATAACAAGGCTCCCAGTTCTCCATGGCCTGTCCTGCCTTTCTGGATTTTACACTTTTTTCAGATGGCCCTTTTGACCGGGGGGAAGTGAGACTTCATTGTAGTGCAGATTTCCTTTGCAAGCTTGCTTGGTTGGCCAAAAAGGGCGTATGCGTTTTTTCCTGAATATATTCAGGAAAAAACGCATACGCCCTTTTTGGCCAAGTGCATCATTGTGGACGTTCTGCCTCTTTTCCTATGCTTTCAATGCAATTCCAGTCTACCTCCTGAAATCGGTTTCCTGCAATTCTGCCCCGCTTTCAAGTCCTCTTGGCAGCCTTACTTCAGTATATTTTTGGACGATAGTTGTCATTTATAACTCTGCAGGTTTGTGAATTACAGTGCCCCTGAGCTCCTTTCTTCAACTCGTTTTCTTGTGAGCTGGCCGCAACACCGCAGGATGGCTTCAGGCCCTAATCTGGTTCCGGCACGGCACGCTGAGCCTTTGGTTATTTCCTCTTCCTGGTGGGAAATGAGAGTTAAATTTGCCCGTCCAGACACCTCCAGCTAGTCTCTCATTGGTTCTCGCTATTCCTGTTCATCTTCCGCAGAAATTGCAAACTGGGCCAAACAGGAGGTTAAAGGGACTGACTCTCCAAGTCGGGAGAGTGTTAGTAAAGCGTCTGGAATGTTGCACCCGAGTACCAGGGTACGAAAACTGAGACATATTTGAACACGTCTCCCGATCACATGGTTGATCATACTCTAGGTTCCACATGCATGTTTTAGCTGAAGGAAGAATACCTTAAACCTGGGTAGTTGAAACCCGTGGAATGGGTACCATGCAATATGACTTCAAAGGGTCTTCATTTGCTCACCGAACCTCTCCAATCCTATCACTGCTGCGTTTATGTCCCTGTACACATGCTTGATTCTCTTTCGGAGACATAGCAATCCATAGGTTTTAAGATACTTAAGAGTCAGGTACATTCTTAGGCGTTTAATATGGGGTGTTGAGTCCATTTCGTTGAGCAAGGAGTAGCTCTTGTCTATTCCATATTTGGCTTAAGGAACTTTATCTGTGCTCATTTCAATCTCTGGTTTTATGCAGCACCCCAACTCACCTTTCCCCTTAAACAAGCATAAGTTGGTTTTCTAAATTTGAGACCCTGTTCTGTTCTGTAATTCAGTTCCTGTGTAGCCAAGTTTACATTCCGTGTATTACTGATATCTTATGATGTTTCTTTTTCTGTGTGACTTATTTCAGTTAGAATCATCGTACCTGAATCCACTCATTGTGCTGCTACGGGCCTGATGACATAGATTTCACTGCTGAGTGATACTGCATTGTACGTAAGTACCACAAGTTCTTTATCCATTTTTCACTTTCTGTGATATTGAACTTGTACGGTAAATGAGGTTCTTGTAAACAGAGGCGTCCCAAACATTGGGGTGGCTGTATCTTTTTGATTTTAATTTCCCTAAGCTATAGGACCATAAGTGGAAGTGCCCTAGGCTCTGTTGCTTTGTTTTTTAGATGTTTCAGGAAACACCATACACTTCTCCGGAGTGTCTGTTGGCAATTTACATCCCGCCCATCAGCATAACAAGGCTCCCAGTTCTCCATGGCCTGTCCTGCCTTTCTGGATTTTACACTTTTTTCAGATGGCCCTTTTGACCGGGGGGAAGTGAGACTTCATTGTAGTGCAGATTTCCTTTGCAAGCTTGCTTGGTTGGCCAAAAAGGGCGTATGCGTTTTTTCCTGAATATATTCAGGAAAAAACGCATACGCCCTTTTTGGCCAAGTGCATCATTGTGGACGTTCTGCCTCTTTTCCTATGCTTTCAATGCAATTCCAGTCTACCTCCTGAAATCGGTTTCCTGCAATTCTGCCCCGCTTTCAAGTCCTCTTGGCAGCCTTACTTCAGTATATTTTTGGACGATAGTTGTCATTTATAACTCTGCAGGTTTGTGAATTACAGTGCCCCTGAGCTCCTTTCTTCAACTCGTTTTCTTGTGAGCTGGCCGCAACACCGCAGGATGGCTTCAGGCCCTAATCTGGTTCCGGCACGGCACGCTGAGCCTTTGGTTATTTCCTCTTCCTGGTGGGAAATGAGAGTTAAATTTGCCCGTCCAGACACCTCCAGCTAGTCTCTCATTGGTTCTCGCTATTCCTGTTCATCTTCCGCAGAAATTGCAAACTGGGCCAAACAGGAGGTTAAAGGGACTGACTCTCCAAGTCGGGAGAGTGTTAGTAAAGCGTCTGGAATGTTGCACCCGAGTACCAGGGTACGAAAACTGAGACATATTTGAACACGTCTCCCGATCACATGGTTGATCATACTCTAGGTTCCACATGCATGTTTTAGCTGAAGGAAGAATACCTTAAACCTGGGTAGTTGAAACCCGTGGAATGGGTACCATGCAATATGACTTCAAAGGGTCTTCATTTGCTCACCGAACCTCTCCAATCCTATCACTGCTGCGTTTATGTCCCTGTACACATGCTTGATTCTCTTTCGGAGACATAGCAATCCATAGGTTTTAAGATACTTAAGAGTCAGGTACATTCTTAGGCGTTTAATATGGGGTGTTGAGTCCATTTCGTTGAGCAAGGAGTAGCTCTTGTCTATTCCATATTTGGCTTAAGGAACTTTATCTGTGCTCATTTCAATCTCTGGTTTTATGCAGCACCCCAACTCACCTTTCCCCTTAAACAAGGATAAGTTGGTTTTCTAAATTTGAGACCCTGTTCTGTTCTGTAATTCAGTTCCTGTGTAGCCAAGTTTACATTCCGTGTATTACTGATATCTTATGATGTTTCTTTTTCTGTGTGACTTATTTCAGTTAGAATCATCGTACCTGAATCCACTCATTGTGCTGCTACGGGCCTGATGACATAGATTTCACTGCTGAGTGATACTGCATTGTACGTAAGTACCACAAGTTCTTTATCCATTTTTCACTTTCTGTGATATTGAACTTGTACGGTAAACGAGGTTCTTGTAAACAGAGGCGTCCCAAACATTGGGGTGGCTGTATCTTTTTGATTTTAATTTCCCTAAGCTATAGGACCATAAGTGGAAGTGCCCTAGGCTCTGTTGCTTTGTTTTTTAGATGTTTCAGGAAACACCATACACTTCTCCCGAGTGTCTGTTGGCAATTTACATCCCGCCCATCAGCATAACAAGGCTCCCAGTTCTCCATGGCCTGTCCTGCCTTTCTGGATTTTACACTTTTTTCAGATGGCCCTTTTGACCGGGGGGAAGTGAGACTTCATTGTAGTGCAGATTTCCTTTGCAAGCTTGCTTGGTTGGCCAAAAAGGGCGTATGCGTTTTTTCCTGAATATATTCAGGAAAAAACGCATACGCCCTTTTTGGCCAAGTGCATCATTGTGGACGTTCTGCCTCTTTTCCTATGCTTTCAATGCAATTCCAGTCTACCTCCTGAAATCGGTTTCCTGCAATTCTACCCCGCTTTCAAGTCCTCTTGGCAGCCTTACTTCAGTATATTTTTGGACGATAGTTGTCATTTATAACTCTGCAGGTTTGTGAATTACAGTGCCCCTGAGCTCCTTTCTTCAACTCGTTTTCTTGTGAGCTGGCCGCAACACCGCAGGATGGCTTCAGGCCCTAATCTGGTTCCGGCACGGCACGCTGAGCCTTTGGTTATTTCCTCTTCCTGGTGGGAAATGAGAGTTAAATTTGCCCGTCCAGACACCTCCAGCTAGTCTCTCATTGGTTCTCGCTATTCCTGTTCATCTTCCGCAGAAATTGCAAACTGGGCCAAACAGGAGGTTAAAGGGACTGACTCTCCAAGTCGGGAGAGTGTTAGTAAAGCGTCTGGAATGTTGCACCCGAGTACCAGGGTACGAAAACTGAGACATATTTGAACACGTCTCCCGATCACATGGTTGATCATACTCTAGGTTCCACATGCATGTTTTAGCTGAAGGAAGAATACCTTAAACCTGGGTAGTTGAAACCCGTGGAATGGGTACCATGCAATATGACTTCAAAGGGTCTTCATTTGCTCACCGAACCTCTCCAATCCTATCACTGCTGCGTTTATGTCCCTGTACACATGCTTGATTCTCTTTCGGAGACATAGCAATCCATAGGTTTTAAGATACTTAAGAGTCAGGTACATTCTTAGGCGTTTAATATGGGGTGTTGAGTCCATTTCGTTGAGCAAGGAGTAGCTCTTGTCTATTCCATATTTGGCTTAAGGAACTTTATCTGTGCTCATTTCAATCTCTGGTTTTATGCAGCACCCCAACTCACCTTTCCCCTTAAACAAGCATAAGTTGGTTTTCTAAATTTGAGACCCTGTTCTGTTCTGTAATTCAGTTCCTGTGTAGCCAAGTTTACATTCCGTGTATTACTGATATCTTATGATGTTTCTTTTTCTGTGTGACTTATTTCAGTTAGAATCATCGTACCTGAATCCACTCATTGTGCTGCTACGGGCCTGATGACATAGATTTCACTGCTGAGTGATACTGCATTGTACGTAAGTACCACAAGTTCTTTATCCATTTTTCACTTTCTGTGATATTGAACTTGTACGGTAAATGAGGTTCTTGTAAACAGAGGCGTCCCAAACATTGGGGTGGCTGTATCTTTTTGATTTTAATTTCCCTAAGCTATAGGACCATAAGTGGAAGTGCCCTAGGCTCTGTTGCTTTGTTTTTTAGATGTTTCAGGAAACACCATACACTTCTCCGGAGTGTCTGTTGGCAATTTACATCCCGCCCATCAGCATAACAAGGCTCCCAGTTCTCCATGGCCTGTCCTGCCTTTCTGGATTTTACACTTTTTTCAGATGGCCCTTTTGACCGGGGGGAAGTGAGACTTCATTGTAGTGCAGATTTCCTTTGCAAGCTTGCTTGGTTGGCCAAAAAGGGCGTATGCGTTTTTTCCTGAATATATTCAGGAAAAAACGCATACGCCCTTTTTGGCCAAGTGCATCATTGTGGACGTTCTGCCTCTTTTCCTATGCTTTCAATGCAATTCCAGTCTACCTCCTGAAATCGGTTTCCTGCAATTCTGCCCCGCTTTCAAGTCCTCTTGGCAGCCTTACTTCAGTATATTTTTGGACGATAGTTGTCATTTATAACTCTGCAGCTTTGTGAATTACAGTGCCCCTGAGCTCCTTTCTTCAACTCGTTTTCTTGTGAGCTGGCCGCAACACCGCAGGATGGCTTCAGGCCCTAATCTGGTTCCGGCACGGCACGCTGAGCCTTTGGTTATTTCCTCTTCCTGGTGGGAAATGAGAGTTAAATTTGCCCGTCCAGACACCTCCAGCTAGTCTCTCATTGGTTCTCGCTATTCCTGTTCATCTTCCGCAGAAATTGCAAACTGGGCCAAACAGGAGGTTAAAGGGACTGACTCTCCAAGTCGGGAGAGTGTTAGTAAAGCGTCTGGAATGTTGCACCCGAGTACCAGGGTACGAAAACTGAGACATATTTGAACACGTCTCCCGATCACATGGTTGATCATACTCTAGGTTCCACATGCATGTTTTAGCTGAAGGAAGAATACCTTAAACCTGGGTAGTTGAAACCCGTGGAATGGGTACCATGCAATATGACTTCAAAGGGTCTTCATTTGCTCACCGAACCTCTCCAATCCTATCACTGCTGCGTTTATGTCCCTGTACACATGCTTGATTCTCTTTCGGAGACATAGCAATCCATAGGTTTTAAGATACTTAAGAGTCAGGTACATTCTTAGGCGTTTAATATGGGGTGTTGAGTCCATTTCGTTGAGCAAGGAGTAGCTCTTGTCTATTCCATATTTGGCTTAAGGAACTTTATCTGTGCTCATTTCAATCTCTGGTTTTATGCAGCACCCCAACTCACCTTTCCCCTTAAACAAGGATAAGTTGGTTTTCTAAATTTGAGACCCTGTTCTGTTCTGTAATTCAGTTCCTGTGTAGCCAAGTTTACATTCCGTGTATTACTGATATCTTATGATGTTTCTTTTTCTGTGTGACTTATTTCAGTTAGAATCATCGTACCTGAATCCACTCATTGTGCTGCTACGGGCCTGATGACATAGATTTCACTGCTGAGTGATACTGCATTGTACGTAAGTACCACAAGTTCTTTATCCATTTTTCACTTTCTGTGATATTGAACTTGTACGGTAAACGAGGTTCTTGTAAACAGAGGCGTCCCAAACATTGGGGTGGCTGTATCTTTTTGATTTTAATTTCCCTAAGCTATAGGACCATAAGTGGAAGTGCCCTAGGCTCTGTTGCTTTGTTTTTTAGATGTTTCAGGAAACACCATACACTTCTCCCGAGTGTCTGTTGGCAATTTACATCCCGCCCATCAGCATAACAAGGCTCCCAGTTCTCCATGGCCTGTCCTGCCTTTCTGGATTTTACACTTTTTTCAGATGGCCCTTTTGACCGGGGGGAAGTGAGACTTCATTGTAGTGCAGATTTCCTTTGCAAGCTTGCTTGGTTGGCCAAAAAGGGCGTATGCGTTTTTTCCTGAATATATTCAGGAAAAAACGCATACGCCCTTTTTGGCCAAGTGCATCATTGTGGACGTTCTGCCTCTTTTCCTATGCTTTCAATGCAATTCCAGTCTACCTCCTGAAATCGGTTTCCTGCAATTCTACCCCGCTTTCAAGTCCTCTTGGCAGCCTTACTTCAGTATATTTTTGGACGATAGTTGTCATTTATAACTCTGCAGGTTTGTGAATTACAGTGCCCCTGAGCTCCTTTCTTCAACTCGTTTTCTTGTGAGCTGGCCGCAACACCGCAGGATGGCTTCAGGCCCTAATCTGGTTCCGGCACGGCACGCTGAGCCTTTGGTTATTTCCTCTTCCTGGTGGGAAATGAGAGTTAAATTTGCCCGTCCAGACACCTCCAGCTAGTCTCTCATTGGTTCTCGCTATTCCTGTTCATCTTCCGCAGAAATTGCAAACTGGGCCAAACAGGAGGTTAAAGGGACTGACTCTCCAAGTCGGGAGAGTGTTAGTAAAGCGTCTGGAATGTTGCACCCGAGTACCAGGGTACGAAAACTGAGACATATTTGAACACGTCTCCCGATCACATGGTTGATCATACTCTAGGTTCCACATGCATGTTTTAGCTGAAGGAAGAATACCTTAAACCTGGGTAGTTGAAACCCGTGGAATGGGTACCATGCAATATGACTTCAAAGGGTCTTCATTTGCTCACCGAACCTCTCCAATCCTATCACTGCTGCGTTTATGTCCCTGTACACATGCTTGATTCTCTTTCGGAGACATAGCAATCCATAGGTTTTAAGATACTTAAGAGTCAGGTACATTCTTAGGCGTTTAATATGGGGTGTTGAGTCCATTTCGTTGAGCAAGGAGTAGCTCTTGTCTATTCCATATTTGGCTTAAGGAACTTTATCTGTGCTCATTTCAATCTCTGGTTTTATGCAGCACCCCAACTCACCTTTCCCCTTAAACAAGCATAAGTTGGTTTTCTAAATTTGAGACCCTGTTCTGTTCTGTAATTCAGTTCCTGTGTAGCCAAGTTTACATTCCGTGTATTACTGATATCTTATGATGTTTCTTTTTCTGTGTGACTTATTTCAGTTAGAATCATCGTACCTGAATCCACTCATTGTGCTGCTACGGGCCTGATGACATAGATTTCACTGCTGAGTGATACTGCATTGTACGTAAGTACCACAAGTTCTTTATCCATTTTTCACTTTCTGTGATATTGAACTTGTACGGTAAATGAGGTTCTTGTAAACAGAGGCGTCCCAAACATTGGGGTGGCTGTATCTTTTTGATTTTAATTTCCCTAAGCTATAGGACCATAAGTGGAAGTGCCCTAGGCTCTGTTGCTTTGTTTTTTAGATGTTTCAGGAAACACCATACACTTCTCCGGAGTGTCTGTTGGCAATTTACATCCCGCCCATCAGCATAACAAGGCTCCCAGTTCTCCATGGCCTGTCCTGCCTTTCTGGATTTTACACTTTTTTCAGATGGCCCTTTTGACCGGGGGGAAGTGAGACTTCATTGTAGTGCAGATTTCCTTTGCAAGCTTGCTTGGTTGGCCAAAAAGGGCGTATGCGTTTTTTCCTGAATATATTCAGGAAAAAACGCATACGCCCTTTTTGGCCAAGTGCATCATTGTGGACGTTCTGCCTCTTTTCCTATGCTTTCAATGCAATTCCAGTCTACCTCCTGAAATCGGTTTCCTGCAATTCTGCCCCGCTTTCAAGTCCTCTTGGCAGCCTTACTTCAGTATATTTTTGGACGATAGTTGTCATTTATAACTCTGCAGGTTTGTGAATTACAGTGCCCCTGAGCTCCTTTCTTCAACTCGTTTTCTTGTGAGCTGGCCGCAACACCGCAGGATGGCTTCAGGCCCTAATCTGGTTCCGGCACGGCACGCTGAGCCTTTGGTTATTTCCTCTTCCTGGTGGGAAATGAGAGTTAAATTTGCCCGTCCAGACACCTCCAGCTAGTCTCTCATTGGTTCTCGCTATTCCTGTTCATCTTCCGCAGAAATTGCAAACTGGGCCAAACAGGAGGTTAAAGGGACTGACTCTCCAAGTCGGGAGAGTGTTAGTAAAGCATCTGGAATGTTGCACCCGAGTACCAGGGTATGAAAACTGAGACATATTTGAACACGTCTCCCGATCACATGGTTGATCATACTCTAGGTTCCACATGCATGTTTTAGCTGAAGGAAGAATACCTTAAACCTGGGTAGTTGAAACCCGTGGAATGGGTACCATGCAATATGACTTCAAAGGGTCTTCATTTGCTCACCGAACCTCTCCAATCCTATCACTGCTTTGTTTATGTCCCTGTACACATGCTTGATTCTCTTTCGGAGACATAGCAATCCATAGGTTTTAAGATACTTAAGAGTCAGGTACATTCTTAGGCGTTTAATATGGGGTGTTGAGTCCATTTCGTTGAGCAAGGAGTAGCTCTTGTCTATTCCATATTTGGCTTAAGGAACTTTATCTGTGCTCATTTCAATCTCTGGTTTTATGCAGCACCCCAACTCACCTTTACCCTTAAACAAGCATAAGTTGGTTTTCTAAATTTGAGACCCTGTTCTGTTCTGTAATTCAGTTCCTGTGTAGCCAAGTTTACATTCCGTGTATTACTGATATCTTATGATGTTTCTTTTTCTGTGTGACTTATTTTAGTTAGAATCATCGTACCTAAATCCACTCATTGTGCTGCTACGGGCCTGATGACATAGATTTCACTGCTGAGTGATACTGCATTGTACGTAAGTACCACAAGTTCTTTATCCATTTTTCACTTTCTGTGATATTGAACTTGTACGGTAAACGAGGTTCTTGTAAACAGAGGCGTCCCAAACATTGGGGTGGCTGTATCTTTTTGATTTTAATTTCCCTAAGCTATAGGACCATAAGTGGAAGTGCCCTAGGCTCTGTTGCTTTGTTTTTTAGACGTTTCAGGAAACACCATACACTTCTCCCGAGTGTCTGTTGGCAATGTACATCCCGCCCATCAGCATAACAAGGCTCCCACTTCTCCATGGCCTGTCCTGCCTTTCTGGATTTTACACTTTTTTCAGATGGCCCTTTTGACCGGGGGGAAGTGAGACTTCATTGTAGTGCAGATTTCCTTTGCAAGCTTGCTTGGTTGGCCAAAAAGGGCGTATGCGTTTTTTCCTGAATATATTCAGGAAAAAACGCATACGCCCTTTTTGGCCAAGTGCATCATTGTGGACGTTCTGCCTCTTTTCCTATGCTTTCAATGCAATTCCAGTCTACCTCCTGAAATCGGTTTCCTGCAATTCTGCCCCGCTTTCAAGTCCTCTTGGCAGCCTTACTTCAGTATATTTTTGGACGATAGTTGTCATTTATAACTCTGCAGGTTTGTGAATTACAGTGCCCCTGAGCTCCTTTCTTCAACTCGTTTTCTTGTGAGCTGGCCGCAACACCGCAGGATGGCTTCAGGCCCTAATCTGGTTCCGGCACGGCACGCTGAGCCTTTGGTTATTTCCTCTTCCTGGTGGGAAATGAGAGTTAAATTTGCCCGTCCAGACACCTCCAGCTAGTCTCTCATTGGTTCTCGCTATTCCTGTTCATCTTCCGCAGAAATTGCAAACTGGGCCAAACAGGAGGTTAAAGGGACTGACTCTCCAAGTCGGGAGAGTGTTAGTAAAGCGTCTGGAATGTTGCACCCGAGTACCAGGGTACGAAAACTGAGACATATTTGAACACGTCTCCCGATCACATGGTTGATCATACTCTAGGTTCCACATGCATGTTTTAGCTGAAGGAAGAATACCTTAAACCTGGGTAGTTGAGACCCGTGGAATGGGTACCATGCAATATGACTACAAAGGGTCTTCATTTGCTCACCGAACCTCTCCAATCCTATCACTGCTGCATTTATGTCCCTGTACACATGCTTGATTCTCTTTCGGAGACATAGCAATCCATAGGTTTTAAGATACTTAAGAGTCAGGTACATTCTTAGGCGTTTAATATGCGGTGTTGAGTCCATTTCGTTGAGCAAGGAGTAGCTCTTGTCTATTCCATATTTGGCTTAAGGAACTTTATCTGTGCTCATTTCAATCTCTGGTTTTATGCAGCACCCCAACTCACCTTTACCCTTAAACAAGCATAAGTTGGTTTTCTAAATTTGAGACCCTGTTCTGTTCTGTAATTCAGTTCCTGTGTAGCCAAGTTTACATTCCGTGTATTACTGATATCTTATGATGTTTCTTTTTCTGTGTGACTTATTTCAGTTAGAATCATCGTACCTGAATCCACTCATTGTGCTGCTACGGGCCTGATGACATAGATTTCACTGCTGAGTGATACTGCATTGTACGTAAGTACCACAAGTTCTTTATCCATTTTTCACTTTCTGTGATATTGAACTTGTACGGTAAACGAGGTTCTTGTAAACAGAGGCGTCCCAAACATTGGGGTGGCTGTATCTTTTTGATTTTAATTTCCCTAAGCTATAGGACCATAAGTGGAAGTGCCCTAGGCTCTGTTGCTTTGTTTTTTAGATGTTTCAGGAAACACCATACACTTCTCCCGAGTGTCTGTTGGCAATGTACATCCCGCCCATCAGCATAACAAGGCTCCCAGTTCTCCATGGCCTGTCCTGCCTTTCTGGATTTTACACTTTTTTCAGATGGCCCTTTTGACCGGGGGGAAGTGAGACTTCATTGTAGTGCATATTTCCTTTGCAAGCTTGCTTGGTTGGCCAAAAAGGGCGTATGCGTTTTTTCCTGAATATATTCAGGAAAAAACGCATACGCCCTTTTTGGCCAAGTGCATCATTGTGGACGTTCTGCCTCTTTTCCTATGCTTTCAATGCAATTCCAGTCTACCTCCTGAAATCGGTTTCCTGCAATTCTGCCCCGCTTTCAAGTCCTCTTGGCAGCCTTACTTCAGTATATTTTTGGACGATAGTTGTCATTTATAACTCTGCAGGTTTGTGAATTACAGTGCCCCTGAGCTCCTTTCTTCAACTCGTTTTCTTGTGAGCTGGCCGCAACACCGCAGGATGGCTTCAGGCCCTAATCTGGTTCCGGCACGGCACGCTGAGCCTTTGGTTATTTCCTCTTCCTGGTGGGAAATGAGAGTTAAATTTGCCCGTCCAGACACCTCCAGCTAGTCTCTCATTGGTTCTCGCTATTCCTGTTCATCTTCCGCAGAAATTGCAAACTGGGCCAAACAGGAGGTTAAAGGGACTGACTCTCCAAGTCGGGAGAGTGTTAGTAAAGCGTCTGGAATGTTGCACCCGAGTACCAGGGTACGAAAACTGAGACATATTTGAACACGTCTCCCGATCACATGGTTGATCATACTCTAGGTTCCACATGCATGTTTTAGCTGAAGGAAGAATACCTTAAACCTGGGTAGTTGAAACCCGTGGAATGGGTACCATGCAATATGACTTCAAAGGGTCTTCATTTGCTCACCGAACCTCTCCAATCCTATCACTGCTGCGTTTATGTCCCTGTACACATGCTTGATTCTCTTTCGGAGACATAGCAATCCATAGGTTTTAAGATACTTAAGAGTCAGGTACATTCTTAGGCGTTTAATATGCGGTGTTGAGTCCATTTCGTTGAGCAAGGAGTAGCTCTTGTCTATTCCATATTTGGCTTAAGGAACTTTATCTGTGCTCATTTCAATCTCTGGTTTTATGCAGCACCCCAACTCACCTTTACCCTTAAACAAGCATAAGTTGGTTTTCTAAATTTGAGACCCTGTTCTGTTCTGTAATTCAGTTCCTGTGTAGCCAAGTTTACATTCCGTGTATTACTGATATCTTATGATGTTTCTTTTTCTGTGTGACTTATTTCAGTTAGAATCATCGTACCTGAATCCACTCATTGTGCTGCTACGGGCCTGATGACATAGATTTCACTGCTGAGTGATACTGCATTGTACGTAAGTACCACAAGTTCTTTATCCATTTTTCACTTTCTGTGATATTGAACTTGTACGGTAAACGAGGTTCTTGTAAACAGAGGCGTCCCAAACATTGGGGTGGCTGTATCTTTTTGATTTTAATTTCCCTAAGCTATAGGACCATAAGTGGAAGTGCCCTAGGCTCTGTTGCTTTGTTTTTTAGATGTTTCAGGAAACACCATACACTTCTCCCGAGTGTCTGTTGGCAATGTACATCCCGCCCATCAGTATAACAAGGCTCCCAGTTCTCCATGGCCTGTCCTGCCTTTCTGGATTTTACACTTTTTTCAGATTGCCCTTTTGACCGGGGGGAAGTGAGACTTCATTGTAGTGCAGATTTCCTTTGCAAGCTTGCTTGGTTGGCCAAAAAGGGCGTATGCGTTTTTTCCTGAATATATTCAGGAAAAAACGCATACGCCCTTTTTGGCCAAGTGCATCATTGTGGACGTTCTGCCTCTTTTCCTATGCTTTCAATGCAATTCCAGTCTACCTCCTGAAATCGGTTTCCTGCAATTCTGCCCCGCTTTCAAGTCCTCTTGGCAGCCTTACGTCAGTATATTTTTGGACGATAGTTGTCATTTATAACTCTGCAGGTTTGTGAATTACAGTGCCCCTGAGCTCCTTTCTTCAACTCGTTTTCTTGTGAGCTGGCCACAACACCGCAGGATGGCTTCAGGCCCTAATCTGGTTCCGGCACGGCACGCTGAGCCTTTGGTTATTTCCTCTTCCTGGTGGGAAATGAGAGTTAAATTTGCCCGTCCAGACACCTCCAGCTAGTCTCTCATTGGTTCTCGCTATTCCTGTTCATCTTCCGCAGAAATTGCAAACTGGGCCAAACAGGAGGTTAAAGGGACTGACTCTCCAAGTCGGGAGAGTGTTAGTAAAGCGTCTGGAATGTTGCACCCGAGTACCAGGGTACGAAAACTGAGACATATTTGAACACGTCTCCCGATCACATGGTTGATCATACTCTAGGTTCCACATGCATGTTTTAGCTGAAGGAAGAATACCTTAAACCTGGGTAGTTGAAACCCGTGGAATGGGTACCATGCAATATGACTTCAAAGGGTCTTCATTTGCTCACCGAACCTCTCCAATCCTATCACTGCTGCGTTTATGTCCCTGTACACATGCTTGATTCTCTTTCGGAGACATAGCAATCCATAGGTTTTAAGATACTTAAGAGTCAGGTACATTCTTAGGCGTTTAATATGCGGTGTTGAGTCCATTTCGTTGAGCAAGGAGTAGCTCTTGTCTATTCCATATTTGGCTTAAGGAACTTTATCTGTGCTCATTTCAATCTCTGGTTTTATGCAGCACCCCAACTCACCTTTACCCTTAAACAAGCATAAGTTGGTTTTCTAAATTTGAGACCCTGTTCTGTTCTGTAATTCAGTTCCTGTGTAGCCAAGTTTACATTCCGTGTATTACTGATATCTTATGATGTTTCTTTTTCTGTGTGACTTATTTCAGTTAGAATCATCGTACCTGAATCCACTCATTGTGCTGCTACGGGCCTGATGACATAGATTTCACTGCTGAGTGATACTGCATTGTACGTAAGTACCACAAGTTCTTTATCCATTTTTCACTTTCTGTGATATTGAACTTGTACGGTAAACGAGGTTCTTGTAAACAGAGGCGTCCCAAACATTGGGGTGGCTGTATCTTTTTGATTTTAATTTCCCTAAGCTATAGGACCATAAGTGGAAGTGCCCTAGGCTCTGTTGCTTTGTTTTTTAGATGTTTCAGGAAACACCATACACTTCTCCCGAGTGTCTGTTGGCAATGTACATCCCGCCCATCAGTATAACAAGGCTCCCAGTTCTCCATGGCCTGTCCTGCCTTTCTGGATTTTACACTTTTTTCAGATGGCCCTTTTGACCGGGGGGAAGTGAGACTTCATTGTAGTGCAGATTTCCTTTGCAAGCTTGCTTGGTTGGCCAAAAAGGGCGTATGCGTTTTTTCCTGAATATATTCAGGAAAAAACGCATACGCCCTTTTTGGCCAAGTGCATCATTGTGGACGTTCTGCCTCTTTTCCTATGCTTTCAATGCAATTCCAGTCTACCTCCTGAAATCGGTTTCCTGCAATTCTGCCCCGCTTTCAAGTCCTCTTGGCAGCCTTACGTCAGTATATTTTTGGACGATAGTTGTCATTTATAACTCTGCAGGTTTGTGAATTACAGTGCCCCTGAGCTCCTTTCTTCAACTCGTTTTCTTGTGAGCTGGCCACAACACCGCAGGATGGCTTCAGGCCCTAATCTGGTTCCGGCACGGCACGCTGAGCCTTTGGTTATTTCCTCTTCCTGGTGGGAAATGAGAGTTAAATTTGCCCGTCCAGACACCTCCAGCTAGTCTCTCATTGGTTCTCGCTATTCCTGTTCATCTTCCGCAGAAATTGCAAACTGGGCCAAACAGGAGGTTAAAGGGACTGACTCTCCAAGTCGGGAGAGTGTTAGTAAAGCGTCTGGAATGTTGCACCCGAGTACCAGGGTACGAAAACTGAGACATATTTGAACACGTCTCCCGATCACATGGTTGATCATACTCTAGGTTCCACATGCATGTTTTAGCTGAAGGAAGAATACCTTAAACCTGGGTAGTTGAGACCCGTGGAATGGGTACCATGCAATATGACTTCAAAGGGTCTTCATTTGCTCACCGAACCTCTCCAATCCTATCACTGCTGCGTTTATGTCCCTGTACACATGCTTGATTCTCTTTCGGAGACATAGCAATCCATAGGTTTTAAGATACTTAAGAGTCAGGTACATTCTTAGGCGTTTAATATGCGGTGTTGAGTCCATTTCGTTGAGCAAGGAGTAGCTCTTGTCTATTCCATATTTGGCTTAAGGAACTTTATCTGTGCTCATTTCAATCTCTGGTTTTATGCAGCACCCCAACTCACCTTTACCCTTAAACAAGCATAAGTTGGTTTTCTAAATTTGAGACCCTGTTCTGTTCTGTAATTCAGTTCCTGTGTAGCCAAGTTTACATTCCGTGTATTACTGATATCTTATGATGTTTCTTTTTCTGTGTGACTTATTTCAGTTAGAATCATCGTACCTGAATCCACTCATTGTGCTGCTACGGGCCTGATGACATAGATTTCACTGCTGAGTGATACTGCATTGTACGTAAGTACCACAAGTTCTTTATCCATTTTTCACTTTCTGTGATATTGAACTTGTACGGTAAACGAGGTTCTTGTAAACAGAGGCGTCCCAAACATTGGGGTGGCTGTATCTTTTTGATTTTAATTTCCCTAAGCTATAGGACCATAAGTGGAAGTGCCCTAGGCTCTGTTGCTTTGTTTTTTAGACGTTTCAGGAAACACCATACACTTCTCCCGAGTGTCTGTTGGCAATTTACATCCCGCCCATCAGCATAACAAGGCTCCCAGTTCTCCATGGCCTGTCCTGCCTTTCTGGATTTTACACTTTTTTCAGATGGCCCTCTTGACCGGGGGGAAGTGAGACTTCATTGTAGTGCAGATTTCCTTTGCAAGCTTGCTAGGTTGGCCAAAAAGGGCGTATGCGTTTTTTCCTGAATATATTCAGGAAAAAACGCATACGCCCTTTTTGGCCAAGTGCATCATTGTGGACGTTCTGCCTCTTTTCCTATGCTTTCAATGCAATTCCAGTCTACCTCCTGAAATCGGTTTCCTGCAATTCTGCCCCGCTTTCAAGTCCTCTTGGCAGCCTTACTTCAGTATATTTTTGGACGATAGTTGTCATTTATAACTCTGCAGGTTTGTGAATTACAGTGCCCTGAGCTCCTTTCTTCAACTCGCTTTCTTGTGAGCTGGCCGCAACACTGCAGGATGGCTTCAGGCCCTAATCTGGTTCCGGCACGGCACGCTGAGCCTTTGGTTATTTCCTCTTCCTGGTGGGAAATGAGAGTTAAATTTGCCCGTCCAGACACCTCCAGCTAGTCTCTCATTGGTTCTCGCTATTCCTGTTCATCTTCCGCAGAAATTGCAAACTGGGCCAAACAGGAGGTTAAAGGCACTGACTCTCCAAGTCGGGAGAGTGTTAGTAAAGCGTCTGGAATGTTGCACCCGAGTACCAGGGTACGAAAACTGAGACATATTTGAACACGTCTCCCGATCACATGGTTGATCATACTCTAGGTTCCACATGCATGTTTTAGCTGAAGGAAGAATACCTTAAACCTGGGTAGTTGAAACCCGTGGAATGGGTACCATGCAATATGACTTCAAAGGGTCTTCATTTGCTCACCGAACCTCTCCAATCCTATCACTGCTGCGTTTATGTCCCTGTACACATGCTTGATTCTCTTTCGGAGACATAGCAATCCATAGGTTTTAAGATACTTAAGAGTCAGGTACATTCTTAGGCGTTTAATATGCGGTGTTGAGTCCATTTCGTTGAGCAAGGAGTAGCTCTTGTCTATTCCATATTTGGCTTAAGGAACTTTATCTGTGCTCATTTCAATCTCTGGTTTTATGCAGCACCCCAACTCACCTTTACCCTTAAACAAGCATAAGTTGGTTTTCTAAATTTGAGACCCTGTTCTGTTCTGTAATTCAGTTCCTGTGTAGCCAAGTTTACATTCCGTGTATTACTGATATCTTATGATGTTTCTTTTTCTGTGTGACTTATTTCAGTTAGAATCATCGTACCTGAATCCACTCATTGTGCTGCTACGGGCCTGATGACATAGATTTCACTGCTGAGTGATACTGCATTGTACGTAAGTACCACAAGTTCTTTATCCATTTTTCACTTTCTGTGATATTGAACTTGTACGGTAAACGAGGTTCTTGTAAACAGAGGCGTCCCAAACATTGGGGTGGCTGTATCTTTTTGATTTTAATTTCCCTAAGCTATAGGACCATAAGTGGAAGTGCCCTAGGCTCTGTTGCTTTGTTTTTTAGACGTTTCAGGAAACACCATACACTTCTCCCGAGTGTCTGTTGGCAATTTACATCCCGCCCATCAGCATAACAAGGCTCCCAGTTCTCCATGGCCTGTCCTGCCTTTCTGGATTTTACACTTTTTTCAGATGGCCCTTTTGACCGGGGGGAAGTGAGACTTCATTGTAGTGCAGATTTCCTTTGCAAGCTTGCTTGGTTGGCCAAAAAGGGCGTATGCGTTTTTTCCGGAAAAAACGCATACGCCCTTTTTGGCCAAGTGCATCATTGTGGACGTTCTGCCTCTTTTCCTATGCTTTCAATGCAATTCCAGTCTACCTCCTGAAATCGGTTTCCTGCAATTCTGCCCCGCTTTCAAGTCCTCTTGGCAGCCTTACTTCAGTATATTTTTGGACGATAGCTGTCATTTATAACTCTGCAGGTTTGTGAATTACAGTGCCCCTGAGCTCCTTTCTTCAACTCGTTTTCTTGTGAGCTGGCCGCACACCGCAGGATGGCTTCAGGCCCTAATCTGGTTCCGGCACGGCACGCTGAGCCTTTGGTTATTTCCTCTTCCTGGTGGGAAATGAGAGTTAAATTTGCCCGTCCAGACACCTCCAGCTAGTCTCTCATTGGTTCTCGCTATTCCTGTTCATCTTCCGCAGAAATTGCAAACTGGGCCAAACAGGAGGTTAAAGGGACTGACTCTCCAAGTCGGGAGAGTGTTAGTAAAGCGTCTGGAATGTTGCACCCGAGTACCAGGGTACGAAAACTGAGACATATTTGAACACGTCTCCCGATCACATGGTTGATCATACTCTAGGTTCCACATGCATGTTTTAGCTGAAGGAAGAATACCTTAAACCTGGGTAGTTGAAACCCGTGGAATGGGTACCATGCAATATGACTTCAAAGGGTCTTCATTTGCTCACCGAACCTCTCCAATCCTATCACTGCTGCGTTTATGTCCCTGTACACATGCTTGATTCTCTTTCGGAGACATAGCAATCCATAGGTTTTAAGATACTTAAGAGTCAGGTACATTCTTAGGCGTTTAATATGCGGTGTTGAGTCCATTTCGTTGAGCAAGGAGTAGCTCTTGTCTATTCCATATTTGGCTTAAGGAACTTTATCTGTGCTCATTTCAATCTCTGGTTTTATGCAGCACCCCAACTCACCTTTACCCTTAAACAAGCATAAGTTGGTTTTCTAAATTTGAGACCCTGTTCTGTTCTGTAATTCAGTTCCTGTGTAGCCAAGTTTACATTCCGTGTATTACTGATATCTTATGATGTTTCTTTTTCTGTGTGACTTATTTCAGTTAGAATCATCGTACCTGAATCCACTCATTGTGCTGCTACGGGCCTGATGACATAGATTTCACTGCTGAGTGATACTGCATTGTACGTAAGTACCACAAGTTCTTTATCCATTTTTCACTTTCTGTGATATTGAACTTGTACGGTAAACGAGGTTCTTGTAAACAGAGGCGTCCCAAACATTGGGGTGGCTGTATCATTTTGATTTTAATTTCCCAAAGCTATAGAACCATAAGTGGAAGTGCCCTAGGCTCTGTTGCTTTGTTTTTTAGATGTTTCAGGAAACACCATACACTTCTCCCGAGTGTCTGTTGGCAATGTACATCCCGCCCATCAGCATAACAAGGCTCCCAGTTCTCCATGGCCTGTCCTGCCTTTCTGGATTTTACACTTTTTTCAGATGGCCCTTTTGACCGGGGGGAAGTGAGACTTCATTGTAGTGCAGATTTCCTTTGCAAGCTTGCTTGGTTGGCCAAAAAGGGCGTATGCGTTTTTTCCTGAATATATTCAGGAAAAAACGCATATGCCCTTTTTGGCCAAGTGCATCATTGTGGACGTTCTGCCTCTTTTCCTATGCTTTCAATGCAATTCCAGTCTACCTCCTGAAATCGGTTTCCTGCAATTCTGCCCCGCTTTCAAGTCCTCTTGGCAGCCTTACTTCAGTATATTTTTGGACGATAGTTGTCATTTATAACTCTGCAGGTTTGTGAATTACAGTGCCCTGAGCTCCTTTCTTCAACTCGCTTTCTTGTGAGCTGGCCGCAACACCGCAGGATGTCTTCAGGCCCTAATCTGGTTCCGGCACGGCACGCTGAGCCTTTGGTTATTTCCTCTTCCTGGTGGGAAATGAGAATTAAATTTGCCCGTCCAGACACCTCCAGCTAGTCTCTCATTGGTTCTCGCTATTCCTGTTCATCTTCCGCAGAAATTGCAAACTGGGCCAAACAGGAGGTTAAAGGGACTGACTCTCCAAGTCGGGAGAGTGTTAGTAAAGCGTCTGGAATGTTGCAACCGAGTACCAGGGTACGAAAACTGAGACATATTTGAACACGTCTCCCGATCACATGGTTGATCATACTCTAGGTTCCACATGCATGTTTTAGCTGAAGGAAGAATACCTTAAACCTGGGTAGTTGAAACCCGTGGAATGGGTACCATGCAATATGACTTCAAAGGGTCTTCATTTGCTCACCGAACCTCTCCAATCCTATCACTGCTGCGTTTATGTCCCTGTACACATGCTTGATTCTCTTTCGGAGACATAGCAATCCATAGGTTTTAAGATACTTAAGAGTCAGGTACATTCTTAGGCGTTTAATATGCGGTGTTGAGTCCATTTCGTTGAGCAAGGAGTAGCTCTTGTCTATTCCATATTTGGCTTAAGGAACTTTATCTGTGCTCATTTCAATCTCTGGTTTTATGCAGCACCCCAACTCACCTTTACCCTTAAACAAGCATAAGTTGGTTTTCTAAATTTGAGACCCTGTTCTGTTCTGTAATTCAGTTCCTGTGTAGCCAAGTTTACATTCCGTGTATTACTGATATCTTATGATGTTTCTTTTTCTGTGTGACTTATTTCAGTTAGAATCATTGTACCTGAATCCACTCATTGTGCTGCTACGGGCCTGATGACATAGATTTCACTGCTGAGTGATACTGCATTGTACGTAAGTACCACAAGTTCTTTATCCATTTTTCACTTTCTGTGATATTGAACTTATACGGTAAACGAGGTTCTTGTAAACAGAGGCGTCCCAAACATTGGGGTGGCTGTATCTTTTTGATTTTAATTTCCCTAAGCTATAGGACCATAAGTGGAAGTGCCCTAGGCTCTGTTGCTTTGTTTTTTAGACGTTTCAGGAAACACCATACACTTCTCCCGAGTGTCTGTTGGCAATGTACATCCCGCCCATCAGCATAACAAGGCTCCCAGTTCTCCATGGCCTGTCCTGCCTTTCTGGATTTTACACTTTTTTCAGATGGCCCTTTTGACCGGGGGGAAGTGAGACTTCATTGTAGTGCAGATTTCCTTTGCAAGCTTGCTTGGTTGGCCAAAAAGGGCGTATGCGTTTTTTCCTGAATATATTCAGGAAAAAACGCATACGCCCTTTTTGGCCAAGTGCATCATTGTGGACGTTCTGCCTCTTTTCCTATGCTTTCAATGCAATTCCAGTCTACCTCCTGAAATCGGTTTCCTGCAATTCTGCCCCGCTTTCAAGTCCTCTTGGCAGCCTTACTTCAGTATATTTTTGGACGATAGTTGTCATTTATAACTCTGCAGGTTTGTGAATTACAGTGCCCCTGAGCTCCTTTCTTCAACTCGTTTTCTTGTGAGCTGGCCGCAACACCGCAGGATGGCTTCAGGCCCTAATCTGGTTCCGGCACGGCACGCTGAGCCTTTGGTTATTTCCTCTTCCTGGTGGGAAATGAGAGTTAAATTTGCCCGTCCAGACACCTCCAGCTAGTCTCTCATTGGTTCTCGCTATTCCTGTTCATCTTCCGCAGAAATTGCAAACTGGGCCAAACAGGAGGTTAAAGGGACTGACTCTCCAAGTCGGGAGAGTGTTAGTAAAGCGTCTGGAATGTTGCACCCGAGTACCAGGGTACGAAAACTGAGACATATTTGAACACGTCTCCCGATCACATGGTTGATCATACTCTAGGTTCCACATGCATGTTTTAGCTGAAGGAAGAATACCTTAAACCTGGGTAGTTGAAACCCGTGGAATGGGTACCATGCAATATGACTTCAAAGGGTCTTCATTTGCTCACCGAACCTCTCCAATCCTATCACTGCTGCGTTTATGTCCCTGTACACATGCTTGATTCTCTTTCGGAGACATAGCAATCCATAGGTTTTAAGATACTTAAGAGTCAGGTACATTCTTAGGCGTTTAATATGCGGTGTTGAGTCCATTTCGTTGAGCAAGGAGTAGCTCTTGTCTATTCCATATTTGGCTTAAGGAACTTTATCTGTGCTCATTTCAATCTCTGGTTTTATGCAGCACCCCAACTCACCTTTACCCTTAAACAAGCATAAGTTGGTTTTCTAAATTTGAGACCCTGTTCTGTTCTGTAATTCAGTTCCTGTGTAGCCAAGTTTACATTCCGTGTATTACTGATATCTTATGATGTTTCTTTTTCTGTGTGACTTATTTCAGTTAGAATCATCGTACCTGAATCCACTCATTGTGCTGCTACGGGCCTGATGACATAGATTTCACTGCTGAGTGATACTGCATTGTACGTAAGTACCACAAGTTCTTTATCCATTTTTCACTTTCTGTGATATTGAACTTGTACGGTAAACGAGGTTCTTGTAAACAGAGGCGTCCCAAACATTGGGGTGGCTGTATCTTTTTGATTTTAATTTCCCTAAGCTATAGGACCATAAGTGGAAGTGCCCTAGGCTCTGTTGCTTTGTTTTTTAGATGTTTCAGGAAACACCATACACTTCTCCCGAGTGTCTGTTGGCAATGTACATCCCGCCCATCAGTATAACAAGGCTCCCAGTTCTCCATGGCCTGTCCTGCCTTTCTGGATTTTACACTTTTTTCAGATGGCCCTTTTGACCGGGGGGAAGTGAGACTTCATTGTAGTGCAGATTTCCTTTGCAAGCTTGCTTGGTTGGCCAAAAAGGGCGTATGCGTTTTTTCCTGAATATATTCAGGAAAAAACGCATACGCCCTTTTTGGCCAAGTGCATCATTGTGGACGTTCTGCCTCTTTTCCTATGCTTTCAATGCAATTCCAGTCTACCTCCTGAAATCGGTTTCCTGCAATTCTGCCCCGCTTTCATGTCCTCTTGGCAGCCTTACGTCAGTATATTTTTGGACGATAGTTGTCATTTATAACTCTGCAGGTTTGTGAATTACAGTGCCCCTGAGCTCCTTTCTTCAACTCGTTTTCTTGTGAGCTGGCCGCAACACCGCAGGATGGCTTCAGGCCCTAATCTGGTTCCGGCACGGCACGCTGAGCCTTTGGTTATTTCCTCTTCCTGGTGGGAAATGAGAGTTAAATTTGCCCGTCCAGACACCTCCAGCTAGTCTCTCATTGGTTCTCGCTATTCCTGTTCATCTTCCGCAGAAATTGCAAACTGGGCCAAACAGGAGGTTAAAGGGACTGACTCTCCAAGTCGGGAGAGTGTTAGTAAAGCGTCTGGAATGTTGCACCCGAGTACCAGGGTACGAAAACTGAGACATATTTGAACACGTCTCCCGATCACATGGTTGATCATACTCTAGGTTCCACATGCATGTTTTAGCTGAAGGAAGAATACCTTAAACCTGGGTAGTTGAAACCCGTGGAATGGGTACCATGCAATATGACTTCAAAGGGTCTTCATTTGCTCACCGAACCTCTCCAATCCTATCACTGCTGCGTTTATGTCCCTGTACACATGCTTGATTCTCTTTCGGAGACATAGCAATCCATAGGTTTTAAGATACTTAAGAGTCAGGTACATTCTTAGGCGTTTAATATGCGGTGTTGAGTCCATTTCGTTGAGCAAGGTGTAGCTCTTGTCTATTCCATATTTGGCTTAAGGAACTTTATCTGTGCTCATTTCAATCTCTGGTTTTATGCAGCACCCCAACTCACCTTTACCCTTAAACAAGCATAAGTTGGTTTTCTAAATTTGAGACCCTGTTCTGTTCTGTAATTCAGTTCCTGTGTAGCCAAGTTTACATTCCGTGTATTACTGATATCTTATGATGTTTCTTTTTCTGTGTGACTTATTTCAGTTAGAATCATCGTACCTGAATCCACTCATTGTGCTGCTACGGGCCTGATGACATAGATTTCACTGCTGAGTGATACTGCATTGTACGTAAGTACCACAAGTTCTTTATCCATTTTTCACTTTCTGTGATATTGAACTTGTACGGTAAACGAGGTTCTTGTAAACAGAGGCGTCCCAAACATTGGGGTGGCTGTATCTTTTTGATTTTAATTTCCCTAAGCTATAGGACCATAAGTGGAAGTGCCCTAGGCTCTGTTGCTTTGTTTTTTAGATGTTTCAGGAAACACCATACACTTCTCCCGAGTGTCTGTTGGCAATGTACATCCCGCCCATCAGTATAACAAGGCTCCCAGTTCTCCATGGCCTGTCCTGCCTTTCTGGATTTTACACTTTTTTCAGATGGCCCTTTTGACCGGGGGGAAGTGAGACTTCATTGTAGTGCAGATTTCCTTTGCAAGCTTGCTTGGTTGGCCAAAAAGGGCGTATGCGTTTTTTCCTGAATATATTCAGGAAAAAACGCATACGCCCTTTTTGGCCAAGTGCATCATTGTGGACGTTCTGCCTCTTTTCCTATGCTTTCAATGCAATTCCAGTCTACCTCCTGAAATCGGTTTCCTGCAATTCTGCCCCGCTTTCAAGTCCTCTTGGCAGCCTTACGTCAGTATATTTTTGGACGATAGTTGTCATTTATAACTCTGCAGGTTTGTGAATTACAGTGCCCCTGAGCTCCTTTCTTCAACTCGTTTTCTTGTGAGCTGGCCGCAACACCGCAGGATGGCTTCAGGCCCTAATCTGGTTCCGGCACGGCACGCTGAGCCTTTGGTTATTTCCTCTTCCTGGTGGGAAATGAGAGTTAAATTTGCCCGTCCAGACACCTCCAGCTAGTCTCTCATTGGTTCTCGCTATTCCTGTTCATCTTCCGCAGAAATTGCAAACTGGGCCAAACAGGAGGTTAAAGGGACTGACTCTCCAAGTCGGGAGAGTGTTAGTAAAGCGTCTGGAATGTTGCACCCGAGTACCAGGGTACGAAAACTGAGACATATTTGAACACGTCTCCCGATCACATGGTTGATCATACTCTAGGTTCCACATGCATGTTTTAGCTGAAGGAAGAATACCTTAAACCTGGGTAGTTGAAACCCGTGGAATGGGTACCATGCAATATGACTTCAAAGGGTCTTCATTTGCTCACCGAACCTCTCCAATCCTATCACTGCTGCGTTTATGTCCCTGTACACATGCTTGATTCTCTTTCGGAGACATAGCAATCCATAGGTTTTAAGATACTTAAGAGTCAGGTACATTCTTAGGCGTTTAATATGCGGTGTTGAGTCCATTTCGTTGAGCAAGGAGTAGCTCTTGTCTATTCCATATTTGGCTTAAGGAACTTTATCTGTGCTCATTTCAATCTCTGGTTTTATGCAGCACCCCAACTCACCTTTACCCTTAAACAAGCATAAGTTGGTTTTCTAAATTTGAGACCCTGTTCTGTTCTGTAATTCAGTTCCTGTGTAGCCAAGTTTACATTCCGTGTATTACTGATATCTTATGATGTTTCTTTTTCTGTGTGACTTATTTCAGTTAGAATCATCGTACCTGAATCCACTCATTGTGCTGCTACGGGCCTGATGACATAGATTTCACTGCTGAGTGATACTGCATTGTACGTAAGTACCACAAGTTCTTTATCCATTTTTCACTTTCTGTGATATTGAACTTGTACGGTAAATGAGGTTCTTGTAAACAGAGGCGTCCCAAACATTGGGGTGGCTGTATCTTTTTGATTTTAATTTCCCTAAGCTATAGGACCATAAGTGGAAGTGCCCTAGGCTCTGTTGCTTTGTTTTTTAGACGTTTCAGGAAACACCATACACTTCTCCCGAGTGTCTGTTGGCAATTTACATCCCGCCCATCAGCATAACAAGGCTCCCAGTTCTCCATGGCCTGTCCTGCCTTTCTGGATTTTACACTTTTTTCAGATGGCCCTTTTGACCGGGGGGAAGTGAGACTTCATTGTAGTGCAGATTTCCTTTGCAAGCTTGCTTGGTTGGCCAAAAAGGGCGTATGCGTTTTTTCCTGAATATATTCAGGAAAAAACGCATACGCCCTTTTTGGCCAAGTGCATCATTGTGGACGTTCTGCCTCTTTTCCTATGCTTTCAATGCAATTCCAGTCTACCTCCTGAAATCGGTTTCCTGCAATTCTGCCCCGCTTTCAAGTCCTCTTGGCAGCCTTACTTCAGTATATTTTTGGACGATAGCTGTCATTTATAACTCTGCAGGTTTGTGAATTACAGTGCCCCTGAGCTCCTTTCTTCAACTCGTTTTCTTGTGAGCTGGCCGCACACCGCAGGATGGCTTCAGGCCCTAATCTGGTTCCGGCACGGCACGCTGAGCCTTTGGTTATTTCCTCTTCCTGGTGGGAAATGAGAGTTAAATTTGCCCGTCCAGACACCTCCAGCTAGTCTCTCATTGGTTCTCGCTATTCCTGTTCATCTTCCGCAGAAATTGCAAACTGGGCCAAACAGGAGGTTAAAGGGACTGACTCTCCAAGTCGGGAGAGTGTTAGTAAAGCGTCTGGAATGTTGCACCCGAGTACCAGGGTACGAAAACTGAGACATATTTGAACACGTCTCCCGATCACATGGTTGATCATACTCTAGGTTCCACATGCATGTTTTAGCTGAAGGAAGAATACCTTAAACCTGGGTAGTTGAAACCCGTGGAATGGGTACCATGCAATATGACTTCAAAGGGTCTTCATTTGCTCACCGAACCTCTCCAATCCTATCACTGCTGCGTTTATGTCCCTGTACACATGCTTGATTCTCTTTCGGAGACATAGCAATCCATAGGTTTTAAGATACTTAAGAGTCAGGTACATTCTTAGGCGTTTAATATGCGGTGTTGAGTCCATTTCGTTGAGCAAGGAGTAGCTCTTGTCTATTCCATATTTGGCTTAAGGAACTTTATCTGTGCTCATTTCAATCTCTGGTTTTATGCAGCACCCCAACTCACCTTTACCCTTAAACAAGCATAAGTTGGTTTTCTAAATTTGAGACCCTGTTCTGTTCTGTAATTCAGTTCCTGTGTAGCCAAGTTTACATTCCGTGTATTACTGATATCTTATGATGTTTCTTTTTCTGTGTGACTTATTTCAGTTAGAATCATCGTACCTGAATCCACTCATTGTGCTGCTACGGGCCTGATGACATAGATTTCACTGCTGAGTGATACTGCATTGTACGTAAGTACCACAAGTTCTTTATCCATTTTTCACTTTCTGTGATATTGAACTTGTACGGTAAACGAGGTTCTTGTAAACAGAGGCGTCTCAAACATTGGGGTGGCTGTATCTTTTTGATTTTAATTTCCCAAAGCTATAGAACCATAAGTGGAAGTGCCCTAGGCTCTGTTGCTTTGTTTTTTAGATGTTTCAGGAAACACCATACACTTCTCCCGAGTGTCTGTTGGCAATGTACATCCCGCCCATCAGCATAACAAGGCTCCCAGTTCTCCATGGCCTGTCCTGCCTTTCTGGATTTTACACTTTTTTCAGATGGCCCTTTTGACCGGGGGGAAGTGAGACTTCATTGTAGTGCAGATTTCCTTTGCAAGCTTGCTTGGTTGGCCAAAAAGGGCGTATGCGTTTTTTCCTGAATATATTCAGGAAAAAACGCATATGCCCTTTTTGGCCAAGTGCATCATTGTGGACGTTCTGCCTCTTTTCCTATGCTTTCAATGCAATTCCAGTCTACCTCCTGAAATCGGTTTCCTGCAATTCTGCCCCGCTTTCAAGTCCTCTTGGCAGCCTTACTTCAGTATATTTTTGGACGATAGTTGTCATTTATAACTCTGCAGGTTTGTGAATTACAGTGCCCTGAGCTCCTTTCTTAAACTCGCTTTCTTGTGAGCTGGCCGCAACACCGCAGGATGTCTTCAGGCCCTAATCTGGTTCCGGCACGGCACGCTGAGCCTTTGGTTATTTCCTCTTCCTGGTGGGAAATGAGAGTTAAATTTGCCCGTCCAGACACCTCCAGCTAGTCTCTCATTGGTTCTCGCTATTCCTGTTCATCTTCCGCAGAAATTGCAAACTGGGCCAAACAGGAGGTTAAAGGGACTGACTCTCCAAGTCGGGAGAGTGTTAGTAAAGCGTCTGGAATGTTGCACCCGAGTACCAGGGTACGAAAACTGAGACATATTTGAACACGTCTCCCGATCACATGGTTGATCATACTCTAGGTTCCACATGCATGTTTTAGCTGAAGGAAGAATACCTTAAACCTGGGTAGTTGAAACCCGTGGAATGGGTACCATGCAATATGACTTCAAAGGGTCTTCATTTGCTCACCGAACCTCTCCAATCCTATCACTGCTGCGTTTATGTCCCTGTACACATGCTTGATTCTCTTTCGGAGACATAGCAATCCATAGGTTTTAAGATACTTAAGAGTCAGGTACATTCTTAGGCGTTTAATATGCGGTGTTGAGTCCATTTCGTTGAGCAAGGAGTAGCTCTTGTCTATTCCATATTTGGCTTAAGGAACTTTATCTGTGCTCATTTCAATCTCTGGTTTTATGCAGCACCCCAACTCACCTTTCCCCTTAAACAAGCATAAGTTGGTTTTCTAAATTTGAGACCCTGTTCTGTTCTGTAATTCAGTTCCTGTGTAGCCAAGTTTACATTCCGTGTATTACTGATATCTTATGATGTTTCTTTTTCTGTGTGACTTATTTCAGTTAGAATCATCGTACCTGAATCCACTCATTG
This sequence comes from Globicephala melas, assembly GCF_963455315.2. Lineage (NCBI taxonomy): Eukaryota > Metazoa > Chordata > Mammalia > Artiodactyla > Delphinidae > Globicephala > Globicephala melas. The sequence goes on along the minus strand of NW_027207570.1, from coordinate 189,890 downwards.
TGCTGCTACGGGCCTGATGACATAGATTTCACTGCTGAGTGATACTGCATTGTACGTAAGTACCACAAGTTCTTTATCCATTTTTCACTTTCTGTGATATTGAACTTGTACGGTAAACGAGGTTCTTGTAAACAGAGGCGTCCCAAACATTGGGGTGGCTGTATCTTTTTGATTTTAATTTCCCTAAGCTATAGGACCATAAGTGGAAGTGCCCTAGGCTCTGTTGCTTTGTTTTTTAGACGTTTCAGGAAACACCATACACTTCTCCCGAGTGTCTGTTGGCAATGTACATCCCGCCCATCAGCATAACAAGGCTCCCAGTTCTCCATGGCCTGTCCTGCCTTTCTGGATTTTACACTTTTTTCAGATGGCCCTTTTGACCGGGGGGAAGTGAGACTTCATTGTAGTGCAGATTTCCTTTGCAAGCTTGCTTGGTTGGCCAAAAAGGGCGTATGCGTTTTTTCCTGAATATATTCAGGAAAAAACGCATACGCCCTTTTTGGCCAAGTGCATCATTGTGGACGTTCTGCCTCTTTTCCTATGCTTTCAATGCAATTCCAGTCTACCTCCTGAAATCGGTTTCCTGCAATTCTGCCCCGCTTTCAAGTCCTCTTGGCAGCCTTACTTCAGTATATTTTTGGACGATAGTTGTCATTTATAACTCTGCAGGTTTGTGAATTACAGTGCCCCTGAGCTCCTTTCTTCAACTCGTTTTCTTGTGAGCTGGCCGCAACACCGCAGGATGGCTTCAGGCCCTAATCTGGTTCCGGCACGGCACGCTGAGCCTTTGGTTATTTCCTCTTCCTGGTGGGAAATGAGAGTTAAATTTGCCCGTCCAGACACCTCCAGCTAGTCTCTCATTGGTTCTCGCTATTCCTGTTCATCTTCCGCAGAAATTGCAAACTGGGCCAAACAGGAGGTTAAAGGGACTGACTCTCCAAGTCGGGAGAGTGTTAGTAAAGCGTCTGGAATGTTGCACCCGAGTACCAGGGTACGAAAACTGAGACATATTTGAACACGTCTCCCGATCACATGGTTGATCATACTCTAGGTTCCACATGCATGTTTTAGCTGAAGGAAGAATACCTTAAACCTGGGTAGTTGAAACCCGTGGAATGGGTACCATGCAATATGACTTCAAAGGGTCTTCATTTGCTCACCGAACCTCTCCAATCCTATCACTGCTGCGTTTATGTCCCTGTACACATGCTTGATTCTCTTTCGGAGACATAGCAATCCATAGGTTTTAAGATACTTACTATTCAGGTACATTCTTAGGCGTTTAATATGCGGTGTTGAGTCCATTTCGTTGAGCAAGGAGTAGCTCTTGTCTATTCCATATTTGGCTTAAGGAACTTTATCTGTGCTCATTTCAATCTCTGGTTTTATGCAGCACCCCAACTCACCTTTACCCTTAAACAAGCATAAGTTGGTTTTCGAAATTTGAGACCCTGTTCTGTTCTGTAATTCAGTTCCTGTGTAGCCAAGTTTACATTCCGTGTATTACTGATATCTTATGATGTTTCTTTTTCTGTGTGACTTATTTCAGTTAGAATCATCGTACCTGAATCCACTCATTGTGCTGCTACGGGCCTGATGACATAGATTTCACTGCTGAGTGATACTGCATTGTACGTAAGTACCACAAGTTCTTTATCCATTTTTCACTTTCTGTGATATTGAACTTGTACGGTAAACGAGGTTCTTGTAAACAGAGGCGTCCCAAACATTGGGGTGGCTGTATCTTTTGGATTTTAATTTCCCTAAGCTATAGGACCATAAGTGGAAGTGCCCTAGGCTCTGTTGCTTTGTTTTTTAGATGTTTCAGGAAACACCATACACTTCTCCCGAGTGTCTGTTGGCAATTTACATCCCGCCCATCAGCATAACAAGGCTCCCAGTTCTCCATGGCCTGTCCTGCCTTTCTGGATTTTACACTTTTTTCAGATGGCCCTTTTGACCGGGGGGAAGTGAGACTTCATTGTAGTGCAGATTTCCTTTGCAAGCTTGCTTGGTTGGCCAAAAAGGGCGTATGCGTTTTTTCCTGTATATATTCAGGAAAAAACGCATACGCCCTTTTTGGACAAGTGCATCATTGTGGACGTTCTGCCTCTTTTCCTATGCTTTCAATGCAATTCCAGTCTACCTCCTGAAAGCGGTTTCCTGCAATTCTGCCCCGCTTTCAAGTCCTCTTGGCAGCCTTACTTCAGTATATTTTTGGACGATAGCTCTCATTTATAACTCTGCAGGTTTGTGAATTACAGTGCCCCTGAGCTCCTTTCTTCAACTCGCTTTCTTTTGAGCTGGCCGCAACACCGCAGGATGGCTTCAGGCCCTAATCTGGTTCCGGCATGGCACGCTGAGCCTTTGGTTAGTTCCTCTTCCTGGTGGGAAATGAGAGTTAAATTTGCCCGTCCAGACACCTCCAGCTAGTCTCTCATTGGTTCTCCCTATTCCTGTTCATCTTCCGCAGAAATTGCAAACTGGGCCAAACAGGAGGTTAAAGGCGCTGACTCTCCAAGTGGGGAGAGTGTTAGTAAAGCGTCTGGAATGTTGCACACGAGTACCAGGGGAGGAAAACTGAGACATATTTGAACACGTCTCCCGTTCACACGGTGGATCATACTCTGGGTTCCACATGCATGTTTTAGCTGAAGGAAGAATACCTTAAACCTGGAGAGTTGAGACCCGTGAAATGGGTACCATGCAATATGACTTCAAAGGGTCTTCATTTGCTCACCGAACCTCTCCAATCCTATCACTGCTGCGTTTATGCCCCTGTACACACTCTTGATTCTCTTTTGGAGACATAGCAATCCATAGGTTTTAAGATACTTACTAGTCAGGTACATTCTTAGGCGTTTAATATGGGGTGTTGAGTCCATTTCGTTGAGCAAGGAGTAGCTCTTGTCTATTCCATATTTGGCTTAAGGAACTTTATCTGTGCTCATTTCAATCTCTGGTTTTATGCAGCACCCCAGCTCACCTTTCCCCTTAAGCAAGCATAAGTTGGTTTTCTAAATTTGAGACCCTGTTCTGTTCTGTAATTCAGTTCCTGTGTAGCCAAGTTTACATTCCATGTATTACTGATATGTTATGATGTTTCTTTTTCTGTGTGACTTATTTCAGTTAGAATCATCATACCTGAATCCACTCATTGTGCTGCTAAGGGCCTGATGACATAGATTTCATTGCTGAGTGATATTGCTTTGTAAGTAAATACCACAACTTCTTTATCCATTTTTCACTTTCTGCGATGTTGAACTTGTACGGTAAACGAAGTTCTTGTAAACAGAGGCGTCCCAAACTTTGGGGTGGCTGTGTCTTTTTTATTTTAATTTCCCTAAGCTATAGGACCATAAGTGGAAGTGCCCTAGGCTCTGTTGCTTTGTTTTTTAGATGTTTCAGGAAACACCATACACTTCTCCCGAGTGTCTGTTGGCAATTTACATCCCACCCATCAGCATAACAAGGCTCCCAGTTTTCCATGGCCTGTCCTGCCTTTCTGGATTTTACACTTTTTTCAGATGGCCCTTTTGACCGGGGGGGGGGGAAGTGAGACTTCATTGTAGTGCAGATTTCCTTTGCAAGCTTGCTTGGTTGGCCAAAAAGGGCGTATGCGTTTTTTCCTGAATATATTCAGGAAAAAACGCATACGCCCTTTTTGGCCAAGTGCATCATTGTGGACGTTCTGCCTCTTTTCCTATGCTTTCAATGCAATTCCAGTCTACCTCCTGAAATCGGTTTCCTGCAATTCTGCCCCGCTTTCAAGTCCTCTTGGCAGCCTTACTTCAGTATATTTTTGGACGATAGCTGTCATTTATAACTCTGCAGGTTTGTGAATTACAGTGCCCCTGAGCTCCTTTCTTCAACTCGTTTTCTTTTGAGCTGGCCGCAACACCGCAGGATGGCTTCAGGCCCTAATCTGGTTCCGGCACGGCACGCTGAGCCTTTGGTTATTTCCTCTTCCTGGTGGGAAATGAGAGTTAAATTTGCCCGTCCAGACACCTCCAGCTAGTCTCTCATTGGTTCTCCCTATTCCTGTTCATCTTCCGCAGAAATTGCAAACTGGGCCAAACAGAAGGTTAAAGGCGCTGACTCTCCAAGTGGGGAGAGTGTTAGTAAAGCGTCTGGAATGTTGCATCCGAGTACCAGGGGAGGAAAACTGAGACATATTTGAACACGTCTCCCGTTCACACTGTTGATCATACTCTGGGTTTCACATGCATGTTTTAGCTGAAGGAAGAATACCTTAAACCTGGGTAGTTGAAACCCGTGGAATGGGTACCATGCAATAAGACTTCAAAGGATCTTCATTTGCTCACCGAACCTCTCTAATCCTATCACTGCTGCGTTTATGCCCCTGTACACATGCTTGATTCTCTTTTGGAGACATAGCAATCCATAGGTTTTAAGATACTTACTAGTCAGGTACATTCTTAGGCATTTAATATGGGGTGTTGAGTCCATTTCGTTGAGCAAGGAGTAGCTCTTGTCTATTCCATATTTGGCTTAAGGAACTTTATCTGTGCTCATTTCAATCTCTGGTTTTATGCAGCACCCCAACTCACCTTTCCCCTTAAGCAAGCATAAGTTGGTTTTCTAAATTTGAGACCCTGTTCTGTTCTGTAATTCAGTTCCTGTGTAGCCAAGTTTACATTCCGTGTATTACTGATATCTTATGATGTTTCTTTTTCTGTGTGACTTATTTCAGTTAGAATCATCATACCTGAATCCACTCATTGTGCTGCTAAGGGCCTGATGACATAGATTTCATTCCTGAGTGATATTGTTTGTAAGTAAATACCACAACTTCTTTATCCATTTTTCACTTTCTGCGATGTTGAACTTGTACGGTAAACGAGGTTCTTGTAAACAGAGGCGTCCCAAACTTTGGGGTGGCTGTGTCGTTTTGATTTTAATTTCCCTAAGCTATAGGACCATAAGTGGAAGTGCCCTAGGCTCTGTTGCTTTGTTTTTTATATGTTTCAGGAAACACCATACACTTCTCCCGAGTGTCTGTTGGCAATTTACATCCCGCCCATCAGCATAACAAGGCTCCCAGTTCTCCATGGCCTGTCCTGCCTTTCTGGATTTTACACTTTTTTCAGATGGCCCTTTTGACCGGGGGGAAGTGAGACTTCATTGTAGTGCAGATTTCCTTTGCAAGCTTGCTTGGTTGGCCAAAAAGGGCGTATGCGTTTTTTCCTGAATATATTCAGGAAAAAACGCATACGCCCTTTTTGGACAAGTGCATCATTGTGGACGTTCTGCCTCTTTTCCTATGCTTTCAATGCAATTCCAGTCTACCTCCTGAAAGCGGTTTCCTGCAATTCTGCCCCGCTTTCAAGTCCTCTTGGCAGCCTTACTTCAGTATATTTTTGGACGGTAGCTGTCATTTATAACTCTGCAGGTTTGTGAATTACAGTGCCCCTGAGCTCCTTTCTTCAACTCGTTTTCTTTTGAGCTGGCCGCAACACCGCAGGATGGCTTCAGGCCCTAATCTGGTTCCGGCATGGCACGCTGAGCCTTTGGTTAGTTCCTCTTCCTGGTGGGAAATGAGAGTTAAATTTGCCCGTCCAGACACCTCCAGCTAGTCTCTCATTGGTTCTCCCTATTCCTGTTCATCTTCCGCAGAAATTGCAAACTGGGCCAAACAGGAGGTTAAAGGCGCTGACTCTCCAAGTGGGGAGAGTGTTAGTAAAGCGTCTGGAATGTTGCACACGAGTACCAGGGGAGGAAAACTGAGACATATTTGAACACGTCTCCCGTTCACACGGTGGATCATACTCTGGGTTCCACATGCATGTTTTAGCTGAAGGAAGAATACCTTAAACCTGGAGAGTTGAGACCCGTGAAATGGGTACCATGCAATATGACTTCAAAGGGTCTTCATTTGCTCACCGAACCTCTCCAATCCTATCACTGCTGCGTTTATGCCCCTGTACACACTCTTGATTCTCTTTTGGAGACATAGCAATCCATAGGTTTTAAGATACTTACTAGTCAGGTACATTCTTAGGCGTTTAATATGGGGTGTTGAGTCCATTTCGTTGAGCAAGGAGTAGCTCTTGTCTATTCCATATTTGGCTTAAGGAACTTTATCTGTGCTCATTTCAATCTCTGGTTTTATGCAGCACCCCAGCTCACCTTTCCCCTTAAGCAAGCATAAGTTGGTTTTCTAAATTTGAGACCCTGTTCTGTTCTGTAATTCAGTTCCTGTGTAGCCAAGTTTACATTCCATGTATTACTGATATGTTATGATGTTTCTTTTTCTGTGTGACTTATTTCAGTTAGAATCATCGTACCTGAATCCACTCATTGTGCTGCTAAGGGCCTGATGACATAGATTTCATTGCTGAGTGATATTGCTTTGTAAGTAAATACCACAACTTCTTTATCCATTTTTCACTTTCTGCGATGTTGAACTTGTACGGTAAACGAAGTTCTTGTAAACAGAGGCGTCCCAAACTTTGGGGTGGCTGTGTCTTTTTTATTTTAATTTCCCTAAGCTATAGGACCATAAGTGGAAGTGCCCTAGGCTCTGTTGCTTTGTTTTTTAGATGTTTCAGGAAACACCATACACTTCTCCCGAGTGTCTGTTGGCAATTTACATCCCACCCATCAGCATAACAAGGCTCCCACTTTTCCATGGCCTGTCCTGCCTTTCTGGATTTTACACTTTTTTCAGATGGCCCTTTTGACCGGGGGGGGGGGAAGTGAGACTTCATTGTAGTGCAGATTTCCTTTGCAAGCTTGCTTGGTTGGCCAAAAAGGGCGTATGCATTTTTTCCTGAATATATTCAGGAAAAAACGCATACGCCCTTTTTGGCCAAGTGCATCATTGTGGACGTTCTGCCTCTTTTCCTATGCTTTCAATGCAATTCCAGTCTACCTCCTGAAATCGGTTTCCTGCAATTCTGCCCCGCTTTCAAGTCCTCTTGGCAGCCTTACTTCAGTATATTTTTGGACGATAGCTGTCATTTATAACTCTGCAGGTTTGTGAATTACAGTGCCCCTGAGCTCCTTTCTTCAACTCGTTTTCTTTTGAGCTGGCCGCAACACCGCAGGATGGCTTCAGGCCCTAATCTGGTTCCGGCACGGCACGCTGAGCCTTTGGTTATTTCCTCTTCCTGGTGGGAAATGAGAGTTAAATTTGCCCGTCCAGACACCTCCAGCTAGTCTCTCATTGGTTCTCCCTATTCCTGTTCATCTTCCGCAGAAATTGCAAACTGGGCCAAACAGAAGGTTAAAGGCGCTGACTCTCCAAGTGGGGAGAGTGTTAGTAAAGCGTCTGGAATGTTGCATCCGAGTACCAGGGGAGGAAAACTGAGACATATTTGAACACGTCTCCCGTTCACACTGTTGATCATACTCTGGGTTTCACATGCATGTTTTAGCTGAAGGAAGAATACCTTAAACCTGGGTAGTTGAAACCCGTGGAATGGGTACCATGCAATAAGACTTCAAAGGATCTTCATTTGCTCACCGAACCTCTCTAATCCTATCACTGCTGCGTTTATGCCCCTGTACACATGCTTGATTCTCTTTTGGAGACATAGCAATCCATAGGTTTTAAGATACTTACTAGTCAGGTACATTCTTAGGCATTTAATATGGGGTGTTGAGTCCATTTCGTTGAGCAAGGAGTAGCTCTTGTCTATTCCATATTTGGCTTAAGGAACTTTATCTGTGCTCATTTCAATCTCTGGTTTTATGCAGCACCCCAACTCACCTTTCCCCTTAAGCAAGCATAAGTTGGTTTTCTAAATTTGAGACCCTGTTCTGTTCTGTAATTCAGTTCCTGTGTAGCCAAGTTTACATTCCGTGTATTACTGATATCTTATGATGTTTCTTTTTCTGTGTGACATATTTCAGTTAGAATCATCATACCTGAATCCACTCATTGTGCTGCTAACGGCCTGATGACATAGATTTCATTGCTGAGTGATATTGTTTGTAAGTAAATACCACAACTTCTTTATCCATTTTTCACTTTCTGCGATGTTGAACTTGTACGGTAAACGAGGTTCTTGTAAACAGAGGCGTCCCAAACTTTGGGGTGGCTGTGTCTTTTTGATTTTAATTTCCCTAAGCTATAGGACCATAAGTGGAAGTGCCCTAGGCTCTGTTGCTTTGTTTTTTAGATGTTTCAGGAAACACCATACACTTCTCCCGAGTGTCTGTTGGCAATTTACATCCCGCCCATCAGCATAACAAGGCTCCCAGTTCTCCATGGCCTGTCCTGCCTTTCTGGATTTTACACTTTTTTCAGATGGCCCTTTTGACCGGGGGGAAGTGAGACTTCATTGTAGTGCAGATTTCCTTTGCAAGCTTGCTTGGTTGGCCAAAAAGGGCGTATGCGTTTTTTCCTGAATATATTCAGGAAAAAACGCATACGCCCTTTTTGGACAAGTGCATCATTGTGGACGTTCTGCCTCTTTTCCTATGCTTTCAATGCAATTCCAGTCTACCTCCTGAAAGCGGTTTCCTGCAATTCTGCCCCGCTTTCAAGTCCTCTTGGCAGCCTTACTTCAGTATATTTTTGGACGATAGCTGTCATTTATAACTCTGCAGGTTTGTGAATTACAGTGCCCCTGAGCTCCTTTCTTCAACTCGCTTTCTTGTGACCTGGCCGCAACACCGCAGGATGGCTTCAGGCCCTAATGTGGTTCCGGCATGGCACGCTGAACCTTTGGTTAATTCCGCTTCCTGGTGGGAATTGAGAGTTAAATTTGCCCGTCCAGACACCTCCAGCTAGTCTCTCATTGGTTCTCGCTATTCCTGTTCATCTTCCGCAGAAATTGCAAACTGGGCCAAACAGGAGGTTAAAGGGACTGACTCTCCAAGTCGCGAGAGTGTTAGTAAAGCGTCTGGAATGTTGCACCCGAGTACCAGGGTACGAAAACTGAGACATATTTGAACACATCTCCCGATCACATGTTTGATCATACTCTAGGTTCCACATGCATGTTTTAGCTGAAGGAAGAATACCTTAAACCTGGGTAGTTGAAACCCGTGGAATGGGTACCATGCAATATGACTTCAAAGGGTCTTCATTTGCTCACCGAACCTCTCCAATCCTATCACTGCTGCCTTTTTGCCCCTGTACACATGCTTGATTCTCTTTAAGAGACATAGCAATCCATAGGTTTTAAGATAGTTATTAGTCAGGTACATTCCTAGGCGTTTAATATGGGGTGTTGAGTCCATTTCGTTGAGCAAGGAGTAGCTCTTGTCTATTCCATATTTGGCTTAAGGAACTTTATCTGTGCTCATTTCAATCTCTGGTTTTATGCAGCACCCCAACTCACCTTTCCCCTTAAGCAAGAATAAGTTGGTTTTCTAAATTTGAGACCCTGTTCTGTTCTGTAATTCAGTTCCTGTGTAGCCCAGTTTACATTCCGTGTATTAGTGATATCTTATGATGTTTCTTTTTCTGTGTGACTTATTTCAGTTAGAATCATCGTACCTGAATCCACTCATTATGCTGCTACGGGCCTGATGACATAGATTTCATTGCTGAGTGATATTGCTTTGTAAGTAAATACCACAACTTCTTTATCCATTTTTCACTTTCTGCGATGTTGAACTTGTACTGTAAACGAGGTTCTTGTAAACAGAGGCGTCCCAAACTTTGGGGTGGCTGTGTCTTTTTGATTTTAATTTCCCTAAGCTATAGGACCATAAGTGGAAGTGCCCTAGGCTCTGTTGCTTTGTTTTTTAGATGTTTCAGGAAACACCATACACTTCTCCCGAGTGTCTGTTGGCAATTTACATCCCGCCCATCAGCATAACAAGGCTCCCAGTTCTCCATGGCCTGTCCTGCCTTTCTGGATTTTACACTTTTTTCAGATGGCCCTTTTGACCGGGGGGAAGTGAGACTTCATTGTAGTGCAGATTTCCTTTGCAAGCTTGCTTGGTTGGCCAAAAAGGGCGTATGCGTTTTTTCCTGAATATATTCAGGAAAAAACGCATACGCCCTTTTTGGCCAAGTGCATCATTGTGGACGTTCTGCCTCTTTTCCTATGCTTTCAATGCAATTCCAGTCTACCTCCTGAAATCGGTTTCCTGCAATTCTGCCCCGCATTCAAGTCCTCTTGGCAGCCTTACTTCAGTATATTTTTGGATGATAGCTGTCATTTATAACTCTGCAGGTTTGTGAATTACAGTGCCCCTGAGCTCCTTTCTTCAACTCGCTTTCTTGTGAGCTGGCCGCAACACCGCAGGATGGCTTCAGGCCCTAATCTGGTTCCGGCACGGCACGCTGAGCCTTTGGTTAGTTCCTCTTCCTGGTGGGAAATGAGAGTTAAATTTGCCCGTCCAGACACCTCCAGCTAGTCTCTCATTGGTTCTCGCTCTTCCTGTTCATCTTCCGCAGAAATTGCAAACTGGGCCAAACAGGAGGTTAAAGGGACTGACTCTCCAAGTCGGGAGAGTGTTAGTAAAGCGTCTGGAATGTTGCACCCGAGTACCAGGGTACGAAAACTGAGACATATTTGAACACGTCTCCCGATCACATGGTTGATCATACTCTAGGTTCCACATGCATGTTTTAGCTGAAGGAAGAATACCTTAAACCTGGAGAGTTGAGACCCGTGTAATGGGTACCATGCAATATGACTTCAAAGGGTCTTCATTTGCTCACCGAACCTCTCCAATCCTATCACTGCTGCGTTTATGCCCCTGTACACCCGCTTGATTCTCTTTTGGAGACATAGCAATCCATAGGTTTTAAGATACTTTCTAGTCAGGTACATTCTTTGGCGTTTAATATGGGGTGTTGAGTCCATTTCGTTGAGCAAGGAGTAGCTCTTGTCTATTCCATATTTGGCTTAAGGAACTTTATCTGTGCTCATTTCAATCTCTGGTTTTATGCAGCACCCCAACTCACCTTTCCCCTTAAGCAAGCATAAGTTGGTTTTCTAAATTTGAGACCCTGTTCTGTTTTGGAATTCAGTTCCTGTGTAGCCAAGTTTACATTCCATGTATTAGTGATATCTTATGATGTTTCTTTTTCTGTGTGACTTATTTCAGTTAGAATCATCGTACCTGAATCCACTCATTGTGCTGCTAAGGGCCTGATGACATAGATTTCATTGCTGAGTGATACTGCATTGTACGTAAATACCACAAGTTCTTTATCCATTTTTCACTTTCTGTGATATTGAACTTGTACGGTAAACGAGGTTCTTGTAAACAGAGGCGTCCCAAACTTTGGGGTGGCTGTGTCGTTTTGATTTTAATTTCCCTAAGCTATAGGACCGTAAGTGGAAGTGCCCTAGGCTCTGTTGCTTTGTTTTTTAGATGTTTCAGGAAACACCATACACTTCTCCCGAGTGTCTGTTGGCAATTTACATCCCGCCCATCAGCATAACAAGGCTCCCAGTTCTCCATGGCCTGTCCTGCCTTTCTGGATTTTACACTTTTTTCAGATGGCCCTTTTGACCGGGGGGAAGTGAGACTTCATTGTAGTGCAGATTTCCTTTGCAAGCTTGCTTGGTTGGCCAAAAAGGGCGTATGCGTTTTTTCCTGAATATATTCAGGAAAAAACGCATACGCCCTTTTTGGCCAAGTGCATCATTGTGGACGTTCTGCCTCTTTTCCTATGCTTTCAATGCAATTCCAGTCTACCTCCTGAAATCGGTTTCCTGCAATTCTGCCCCGCATTCAAGTCCTCTTGGCAGCCTTACTTCAGTATATTTTTGGATGATAGCTGTCATTTATAACTCTGCAGGTTTGTGAATTACAGTGCCCCTGAGCTCCTTTCTTCAACTCGCTTTCTTTTGAGCTGGCCGCAACACCGCAGGATGGCTTCAGGCCCTAATCTGGTTCCGGCTCGGCACGCTGAGCCTTTGGTTAGTTCCTCTTCCTGGTGGGAAATGAGAGTTAAATTTGCCCGTCCAGACACCTCCAGCTAGTCTCTCATTGGTTCTCCCTATTCCTGTTCATCTTCCGCAGAAATTGCAAACTGGGCCAAACAGGAGGTTAAAGGTGCTGACTCTCCAAGTGGGGAGAGTGTTAGTAAAGCGTCTGGAATGTTGCACCCGAGTAACAGGGGAGGAAAACTGAGACATATTTGAACACGTCTCCCGTTCACACGGTTGATCATACTCTGGGTTCCACATGCATGTTTTAGCTGAAGGAAGAATACCTTAAACCTGGAGAGTTGAGACCCGTGAAATGGGTACCATGCAATATGACTTCAAAGGGTCTTCATTTGCTCACCGAACCTCTCCAATCCTATCACTGCTGCGTTTATGCCCCTGTACACACGTTTGATTCTCTTTTGGAGACATAGCAATCCATAGGTTTTAAGATACTTACTAGTCAGGTACATTCTTAGGCGTTTAATATGGGGTGTTGAGTCCATTTCGTTGAGCAAGGAGTAGCTCTTGTCTATTCCATATTTGGCTTAAGGAACTTTATCTGTGCTCATTTCAATCTCTGGTTTTATGCAGCACCCCAACTCACCTTTCCTCTTAAGGAAGCATAAGTTGGTTTTCTAAATTTGAGACCCTGTTCTGTTCTGTAATTCAGTTCCTGTGTAGCCCAGTTTACATTCCGTGTATTAGTGATATCTTATGATGTTTCTTTTTCTGTGTGACTTATTTCAGTTAGAATCATCGTACCTGAATCCACTCATTATGCTGCTACGGGCCTGATGACATAGATTTCATTGCTGAGTGATATTGCTTTGTAAGTAAATACCACAACTTCTTTATCCATTTTTCACTTTCTGCGATGTTGAACTTGTACTGTAAACGAGGTTCTTGTAAACAGAGGCGTCCCAAACTTTGGGGTGGCTGTGTCTTTTTGATTTTAATTTCCCTAAGCTATAGGACCATAAGTGGAAGTGCCCTAGGCTCTGTTGCTTTGTTTTTTAGATGTTTCAGGAAACACCATACACTTCTCCCGAGTGTCTGTTGGCAATTTACATCCCGCCCATCAGCATAACAAGGCTCCCAGTTCTCCATGGCCTGTCCTGCCTTTCTGGATTTTACACTTTTTTCAGATGGCCCTTTTGACCGGGGGGAAGTGAGACTTCATTGTAGTGCAGATTTCCTATGCAAGTTTGCTTGTTTGGCCAAAAAGGGCGTATGCGTTTTTTCCTGAATATATTCAGGAAAAAACACATATGCCGTTTTTGGCCAAGTGCATCATTGTGGACGTTCTGCCTCTTTTCCTATGCTTTCAATGCAATTCCAGTCTACCTCCTGAAATCGGTTTCCTGCAATTCTGCCCCGCTTTCAAGTCCTCTTGGCAGCCTTACTTCAGTATATTTTTGGACGATAGCTGTCATTTATAACTCGGCAGGTTTGTGAATTACAGTGCCCCTGAGCTCCTTTCTTCAACTCGTTTTCTTTTGAGCTGGCCGCAACACCGCAGGATGGCTTCAGGCCCTAATCTGGTTCCGGCACGGCATGCTGAGCCTTTGGTTAGTTCCTCTTCCTGGTGGGAAATGAGAGTTAAATTTGCCCGTCCAGACACCTCCAGCTAGTATCTCATTGGTTCTCCCTATTCCTGTTCATCTTCCGCAGAAACTGCAAACTGGGCCAAACAGGAGGTTAAAGGCGCTGACTCTCCAAGTGGGGAGAGTGTTAGTAAAGCATCTGGAATGTTGCACCCGAGTACCAGGGGAGGAAAACTGAGACACATTTGAACACATCTCCCGTTCACACGGTTGATCATACTCTGGGTTCCACATGCATGTTTTAGCTGAAGGAAGAATACCTTAAACCTGGAGAGTTGAGACCCGTGTAATGGGTACCATGCAATATGACTTCAAAGGGTCTTCATTTGCTCACCGAACCTCTCCAATCCTATCACTGCTGCGTTTATGCCCCTGTACACATGCTTGATTCTCTTTCGGAGACATAGCAATCCATAGGTTTTAAGATACTTACTAGTCAGGTACATTCTTAGGCGTTTAATATGGGGTGTTGAGTCCATTTCGTTGAGCAAGGAGTAGCTCTTATCTATTCCATATTTGGCTTAAGGAACTTTATCTGTGCTCATTTCAATCTCTGGTTTTATGCAGCACCCCAACTCACCTTTCCCCTTAAGCAAGCATAAGTTGGTTTTCTAAATTTGAGACCCTGTTGTGTTTTGGAATTCAGTTCCTGTGTAGCCAAGTTTACATTCCGTGTATTACTGATATCTTATGATGTTTCTTTTTCTGTGTGACTTATTTCAGTTAGAATCATCGTACCTGAATCCACTCATTGTGCTGCTACGGGCCTGATGACATAGATTTCATTGCTGAGTGATACTGCATTGTACATAAGTACCACAAGTTCTTTATCCATTTTCCTCTTTCTGTGATATTGAACTTGTACGGAAAACGAGGTTCTTGTAAACAGAGGCGTCCCAAACTTTGGGGTGGCTGTGTCTTTTTGATTTTAATTTCCCTAAGCTATAGGACCATAAGTGGAAGTGCCCTAGGCTCTGTTGCTTTGTTTTTTAGATGTTTCAGGAAACACCATACACTTCTCCCGAATGTCTGTTGGCAATTTACATCCCGCCCATCAGCATAACAAGGCTCCCAGTTCTCCATGGCCTGTCCTGCCTTTCTGGATTTTACACTTTTTTCAGATGGCCCTTTTGACCGGGGGGAAGTGAGACTTCATTGTAGTGCAGATTTCCTTTGCAAGCTCGCTTGGTTGGCCAAAAAGGGCGTATGCGTTTTTTCCTGAATATATTCAGGAAAAAACGCATACGCCCTTTTTGGCCAAGTGCATCATTGTGGACGTTTTGCCTCTTTTCCTATGCTTTCAATGCAATTCCAGTCAACCTCCTGAAATCGGTTTCCTGCAATTCTGCCCCACTTTCAAGTCCTCTTGGCAGCCTTACTTCAGTATATTTTTGGACGATAGCTGTCATTTATAACTCTGCAGGTTTGTGAATTACAGTGCCCCTGAGCTCGTTTCTTCAACTCGCTTTCTTTTGAGCTGGCCGCAACACCGCAGGATGGCTTCAGGCCCTAATCTGGTTCCGGCACGGCACGCTGAGCCTTTGGTTAGTTCCTCTTCCTGGTGGGAAATGAGAGTTAAATTTGCCCGTCCAGACACCTCCAGCTAGTCTCTCATTGGTTCTCGCTCTTCCTGTTCATCTTCCACAGAAATTGCAAACTGGGCTAAACAGGAGTTTAAAGGCTGACTATCCAAGTGGGGAGAGTGTTAGTAAAGCGTCTGGAATGTTGCACCCGAGTACCAGGGGAGGAAAACTGAGACATATTTGAACACGTCTCCCGTTCACACGGTTGATCATACTCTGGGTTCCACATGCATGTTTTAGCTGAAGGAAGAATACCTTAAACGTGGGTAGTTGAAACCCGTGGAATGGGTACCATGCAATATGACTTCAAAGGGTCTTCATTTGCTCACCGAACCTCTCCAATCCTATCACTGCTGCGTTTATGCCCCTGTACACACGCTTGATTCTCTTTTGGAGACATAGCAATCCATAGGTTTTAAGATACTTACTAGTAAGGTACATTCTTAGGCGTTTAATATGGGGTGTTGAGTCCATTTCGTTGAGCAAGGAGTAGCTCTTGTCTATTCCATATTTGGCTTAAGGAACTTTATGTGTGCTCATTTCAATCTCTGGTTTTATGCAGCACCCCAACTCACCTTTCCCCTTAAGCAAGCATAAGTTGGTTTTCTAAATTTGAGACCCTGTTGTGTTCTGTAATTCAGTTCCTGTGTAGCCCAGTTTACATTCCGTGTATTAGTGATATCTTATGATGTTTCTTTTTCTGTGTGACTTATTTCAGTTAGAATCATTGTACCTGAATCCACTCATTATGCTGCTACGGGCCTGATGACATAGATTTCATTGCTGAGTGATACTGCATTGTACGTAAGTACCACAAGTTCTTTATCCATTTTTCACTTTCTGTGATGTTGAACTTGTACGGTAAACGAGGTTCTTGTAAACAGAGGCGTCCCAAACTTTGGGGTGGCTGTGTCTTTTTGATTTTAATTTCCCTAAGCTATAGGACCATAAGTGGAAGTGCCCTAGGCTCTGTTGCTTTGTTTTTTAGATGTTTCAGGAAACACCATACACTTCTCCCGAGTGTCTGTTGGCAATTTACATCCCACCCATCAGCATAACAAGGCTCCCAGTTCTCCATGGCCTGTCCTGCCTTTCTGGATTTTACACTTTTTTCAGATGGCCCTTTTGACCGGGGGGAAGTGAGACTTCATTGTAGTGCAGATTTCCTTTGCAAGTTTGCTTGGCTGGCCAAAAAGGGCGTATGCGTTTTTTCCTGAATATATTTTCCTATGCTTTCAATGCAATTCCAGTCTACCTCCTGAAATCGGTTTCCTGCAATTCTGCCCCGCTTTCAAGTCCTCTTGGCAGCCTTACTTCAGTATATTTTTGGACGATAGCTGTCATTTATAACTCGGCAGGTTTGTGAATTACAGTGCCCCTGAGCTCCTTTCTTCAACTCGTTTTCTTGTGAGCTGGCCGCAACACCGCAGGATGGCTTCAGGCCCTAATCTGGTTCCGGCACGGCACGCTGAGCCTTTGGTTAATTCCTCTTCCTGGTGGGAAATGAGAGTTAAATTTGCCCGTCCAGACACCTCCAGCTAGTCTCTCATTGGTTCTCGCTCTTCCTGTTCATCTTCCGCAGAAATTGCAAACTGGGCCAAACTGGAGGTTAAAGGGACTGACTCTACAAGTCGGGAGAGTGTTAGTAAAGCGTCTGGAATGTTGCACCCGAGTACCAGGGGAGGAAAACTGAGACATATTTGAACACGTCTCCCGTTCACACGGTTGATCATACTCTGGGTTCCACATGCATGTTTTAGCTGAAGGAAGAATACCTTAAACGTGGGTAGTTGAAACCCGTGGAATGGGTACCATGCAATATGACTTCAAAGGGTCTTCATTTGCTCACCGAACCTCTCCAATCCTATCACTGCTGCGTTTATGCCCCTGTACACACGCTTGATTCTCTTTCGGAGACATAGCAATCCATAGGTTTTAAGATACTTACTAGTAAGGTACATTCTTAGGCGTTTAATATGGGGTGTTGAGTCCATTTCGTTGAGCAAGGAGTAGCTCTTGTCTATTCCATATTTGGCTTAAGGAACTTTATCTGTGCTCATTTCAATCTCTGGTTTTATGCAGCACCCCAACTCACCTTTCCCCTTAAGCAAGCATAAGTTGGTTTTCTAAATTTGAGACCCTGTTCTGTTCTGTAATTCAGTTCCTGTGTAGCCCAGTTTACATTCCGTGTATTAGTGATATCTTATGATGTTTCTTTTTCTGTGTGACTTATTTCAGTTAGAATCATCGTACCTGAATCCACTCATTATGCTGCTACGGGCCTGATGACATAGATTTCATTGCTGAGTGATACTGCATTGTACGTAAGTACCACAAGTTCTTTATCCATTTTTCACTTTCTGTGATGTTGAACTTGTACGGTAAACGAGGTTCTTGTAAACAGAGGCGTCCCAAACTTTGGGGTGGCTGTGTCTTTTTGATTTTAATTTCCCTAAGCTATAGGACCATAAGTGGAAGTGCCCTAGGCTCTGTTGCTTTGTTTATTAGATGTTTCAGGAAACACCATACACTTCTCCCGAGTGTCTGTTGGCAATTTACATCCCACCCATCAGCATAACAAGGCTCCCAGTTCTCCATGGCCTGTCCTGCCTTTCTGGATTTTACACTTTTTTCAGATGGCCCTTTTGACCGGGGGGAAGTGAGACTTCATTGTAGTGCAGATTTCCTTTGCAAGTTTGCTTGGTTGGCCAAAAAGGGCGTATGCGTTTTTTCCTGAATATATTCAGGAAAAAACGCATACGCCCTTTTTGGCCAAGTGCATCATTGTGGACGTTCTGCCTCTTTTCCTATGCTTTCAATGCAATTCCAGTCTACCTCCTGAAATCGGTTTCCTGCAATTCTGCCCCGCTTTCAAGTCCTCTTGGCAACCTTACTTCAGTATATTTTTGGACGATAGCTGTCATTTATAACTCTGCAGGTTTGTGAATTACAGTGCCCCTGAGCTCCTTTCTTCAACTCGCTTTCTTGTGACCTGGCCGCAACACCGCAGGATGGCTTCAGGCCCTAATCTGGTTCCGGCACGGCACGCTGAGCCTTTGGTTATTTCCTCTTCCTGGTGGGAAATGAGAGTTAAATTTGCCCGTCCAGACACCTCCAGCTAGTCTCTCATTGGTTCTCGCTCTTCCTGTTCATCTTCCGCAGAAATTGCAAACTGGGCCAAACAGGAGGTTAAAGGGACTGACTCTACAAGTCGGGAGAGTGTTAGTAAAGCGTCTGGAATGTTGCACCCGAGAACCAGGGGAGAAAAACTGAGACATATTTGAACACGTCTCCCGTTCACACTGTTGATCATACTCTGGGTTTCACATGCATGATTTAGCTGAAGGAAGAATACCTTAAACCTGGAGAGTTGAAACCCGTGGAATGGGTACCATGCAATAAGACTTCAAAGGATCTTCATTTGCTCACCGAACCTCTCTAATCCTATCACTGCTGCGTTTATGCCCCTGTACACATGCTTGATTCTCTTTTGGAGACATAGCAATCCATAGGTTTTAAGATACTTACTAGTCAGGTACATTCTTAGGCATTTAATATGGGGTGTTGAGTCCATTTCGTTGAGCAAGGAGTAGCTCTTGTCTATTCCATATTTGGCTTAAGGAACTTTATCTGTGCTCATTTCAATCTCTGGTTTTATGCAGCACCCCAACTCACCTTTCCCCTTAAGCAAGCATAAGTTGGTTTTCTAAATTTGAGACCCTGTTGTGTTTTGGAATTCAGTTCCTGTGTAGCCAAGTTTACATTCCGTGTATTACTGATATCTTATGATGTTTCTTTTTCTGTGTGACTTATTTCAGTTAGAATCATCATACCTGAATCCACTCATTGTGCTGCTAAGGGCCTGATGACATAGATTTCATTGCTGAGTGATATTGCTTTGTAAGTAAATACCACAACTTCTTTATCCATTTTTCACTTTCTGCGATGTTGAACTTGTACGGTAAACGAGGTTCTTGTAAACAGAGGCGTCCCAAACTTTGGGGTGGCTGTGTCTTTTTGATTTTAATTTCCCTAAGCTATAGGACCATAAGTGGAAGTGCCCTAGGCTCTGTTGGTTTGTTTTTTAGATGTTTCAGGAAACACCATACACTTCTCCCGAGTGTCTGTTGGCAATTTACATTCCGCCCATCAGCATAAAAAGGCTCCCAGTTCTCCATGGCCTGTCCTGCCTTTCTGGATTTTACACTTTTTTCAGATGGCCCTTTTGACCGGGGGGAAGTGAGACTTCATTATAGTGCAGATATCCTTTGCAACCTTGCTTGGTTGGCCAAAAAGGGCGTATGCGTTTTTTCCTGAATATATTCAGGAAAAAACGCATACGCCCTTTTTGGCCAAGTGCATCATTGTGGACGTTCTGCCTCTTTTCCTATGCTTTCAATGCAATTCCAGTCTACCTCCTGAAATCGGTTTCCTGCAATTCTGCCCCGATTTCAAGTCCTCTTGGCAGCCTTACTTCAGTATATTTTTGGACGATAGCTGTCATTTATAACTCTGCGGGTTTGTGAATTACAGTGCCCCTGAGCTCCTTTCTTCAACTCGCTTTCTTTTGAGCTGGCCGCAACACCGCAGGATGGCTTCAGGCCCTAATCTGGTTCAGGCACGGCACGCTGAGCCTTTGGTTAGTTCCTCTTCCTGGTGGGAAATGAGAGTTAAATTTGCCCGTCCAGACACCTCCAGCTAGTCTCTCATTGGTTCTCCCTATTCCTGTTCATCTTCCGCAGAAATTGCAAACTGGGCCAAACAGGTGGTTAAAGGTGCTGACTCTCCAAGTGGGGAGAGTGTTAGTAAAGCGTCTGGAATGTTGCACCCGAGTACCAGGGGAGGAAAACTGAGACATATTTGAACACGTCTCCCGTTCACACTGTTGATCATACTCTGGGTTTCATATGCATGTTTTAGCTGAAGGAAGAATACCTTAAACCTGGGTAGTTGAAACCCGTGGAATGGGTACCATGCAATATGACTTCAAAGGGTCTTCATTTGCTCACCGAACCTCTCCAATCCTATCACTGCTGCGTTTATGCCCCTGTACACATGCTTGATTCTCTTTCGGAGACATAGCAATCCATAGGTTTTAAGATACTTACTAGTCAGGTACATTCTTAGGCGTTTAATATGCGGTGTTGAGTCCATTTTGTTGAGCAAGGAGTAGCTCTTGTCTATTCCATATATGGCTTAAGGAACTTTATCTGTGCTCATTTCAATCTCTGGTTTTATGCAGCACCCCAACTCACCTTTCCCCTTAAGCAAGCATAAGTTGGTTTTCTAAATGTGAGACCCTGTTCTGTATTGGAATTCAGTTCCTGTGTAGCCAAGTTTACATTCCGTGTATTACTGATATCTTATGATGTTTCTTTTTCTGTGTGACTTATTTCAGTTAGAATCATCATACCTGAATCCACTCATTGTGCTGCTACGGGCCTGATGACATAGATTTCATTGCTGAGTGATATTGCTTTGTAAGTAAATACCACAACTTCTTTATCCATTTTTCACTTTCTGCGATGTTGAACTTGTACGGTAAACGAGGTTCTTGTAAACAGAGGCGTCCCAAATTTTGGGGTGGCTGTGTCTTTTTGATTTTAATTTCCCTAAGCTATAGGACCATAAGTGAAAGTGCCCTAGGCTCTGTTGCTTTGTTTCTTAGATGTTTCAGGAAACACCATACACTTCTCCCGAGTGGCTGTTGGCAATTTACATCCCGCCCATCAGCATAACAAGGCTCCCAGTTCTCCATGACCTGTCCTGCCTTTCTGGATTTTACACTTTTTTCCGATGGCCCTTTTGACCGGGGGGAAGTGAGACTTCATTGTAGTGCAGATTTCCTTTGCAAGTTTGCTTGGTTGGCCAAAAAGGGCGTATGCGTTTTTTCCTGAATATATTCAGGAAAAAACGCATACGCCCTTTTTGGCCAAGTGCATCATTGTGGACGTTTTGCCTCTTTTCCTATGCTTTCAATGCAATTCCAGTCTACCTCCTGAAATCGGTTTCCTGCAATTCTGCCCCGCTTTCAAGTCCTCTTGGCAGCCTTACTTCAGTATATTTTTGTACGATAGCTGTCATTTATAACTCTGCAGGTTTGTGAATTACAGTGCCCCTGAGCTCCTTTCTTCAACTCGCTTTCTTGTGACCTGGCCGCAACACCGCAGGATGGCTTCAGGCCCTAATCTGGTTCCGGCACGGCACGCTGAGCCTCTGGTTAATTCCTCTTCCTGGTGGGAAATGAGAGTTAAATTTGCCCGTCCAGACACCTCCAGCTAGTCTCTCATTGGTTCTCCCTATTCCTGTTCATCATCCGCAGAAATTGCAAACTGGGCCAAACAGGAGTTTAAAGGCGCTGACTCTCCAAGTGGGGAGAGTGTTAGTAAAGCGTCTGGAATGTTGCACCCGAGTACCAGGGGAGGAAAACTGAGACATATTTGAACACGTCTCCCGTTCACACGGTTGATCATACTCTGGGTTCCACATGCATGTTATAGCTGAAGGAAGAATACCTTAAACCTGGGTAGTTGGGACCCGTGGAATGGGTACCATGCAATATGACTTCAAAGGGTCTTCATTTGCTCACTGAACCTCTCCAATCCTATCACTGCTGCGTTTATGCCCCTGTACACATGCTTGATTCTCTTCCGGAGACATAGCAATCCATAGGTTTTAAGATACTTAAGAGTCAGGTACATTCTTAGGCGTTTAATATGCGGTGTTGAGTCCATTTCGTTGAGCAAGGAGTAGCTCTTGTCTATTCCGTATTTGGCTTAAGGAACTTTATCTGTGCTCATTTCAATCTCTGGTTTTATGCAGCACCCCAACTCACCTTTACCCTTAAGCAAGCATAAGTTGGTTTTCTAAATTTGAGACCCTGTTCTGTTTTGGAATTCAGTTCCTGTGTAGCCCAGTTTACATTCCGTGTATTACTGATATCTTATGATGTTTCCTTTTCTGTGTGACTTATTTCAGTTAGAATCATCGTACCTGAATCCACTCATTATGCTGCTACGGGCCTGATGACATAGATTTCATTGCTGAGTGATACTGCATTGTACGTAAGTACCACAAGTTCTTTATCCATTTTTCACTTTCTGTGATATTGAACTTGTACGGTAAACGAGGTTCTTGTAAACAGAGGCGTCCCAAACTTTGGGGTGGCTGTGTCTTTTTGATTTTAATTTCCCTAAGCTATAGGACCATAAGTGAAAGTGCCCTAGGCTCTGTTGCTTTGTTTCTTAGATGTTTCAGGAAACACCATACACTTCTCCCGAGTGGCTGTTGGCAATTTACATCCCGCCCATCAGCATAACAAGGCTCCCAGTTCTCCATGGCCTGTCCTGCCTTTCTGGATTTTACACTTTTTTCAGATGGCCCTTTTGACCGGGGGGAAGTGAGACTTCATTGTAGTGCAGATTTCCTTTGCAAGTTTGCTTGGTTGGCCAAAAAGGGTGTATGCGTTTTTTCCTGAATATATTCAGGAAATAACGCATACGCCCTCTTTGGCCAAGTGCATCATTGTGGACGTTCTGCCTCTTTTCCTATGCTTTTAATGCAATTCCAGTCTACCTCCTGAAATCGGTTTCCTGCAATTCTGCCCCGCTTTCAAGTCCTCTTGGCAGCCTTACTTCAGTATATTTTTGTACGATAGCTGTCATTTATAACTCTGCAAGTTTGTGAATTACAGTGCCCCTGAGCTCCTTTCTTCAACTCGCTTTCTTGTGACCTGGCCGCAACACCGCAGGATGGCTTCAGGCCCTAATCTGGTTCCGGCACGGCACACTGAGCCTTTGGTTCTTTCCTCTTCCTGGTGGGAAATGGGAGTTAAATTTGCCCGTCCAGACACCTCCAGCTAGTCTCTCATTGGTTCTCGCTATTCCTGTTCATCTTCCGCAGAAATTGCAAACTGGGCCAAACAGGAGGTTAAAGGGACTGACTCTCCAAGTCGGGAGAGTGTTAGTAAAGCGTCTGGAATGTTGCACCCGAGTACCAGGGTACGAAAACTGAGACATATTTGAACACGTCTCCCGATCACATGGTTGATCATACTCTAGGTTCCACATGCATGTTTTAGCTGAAGGAAGAATACCTTAAACCTGGGTAGTTGAAACCCGTGGAATGGGTACCATGCAATATGACTTCAAAGGGTCTTCATTTGCTCACCGAACCTCTCCAATCCTATCACTGCTGCGTTTATGCCCCTGTACACATGCTTGATTCTCTTTCGGAGACATAGCAATCCATAGGTTTTAAGATACTTACTAGTCAGGTACATTCTTAGGCGTTTAATATGCGGTGTTGAGTCCATTTTGTTGAGCAAGGAGTAGCTCTTGTCTATTCCATATATGGCTTAAGGAACTTTATCTGTGCTCATTTCAATCTCTGGTTTTATGCAGCACCCCAACTCACCTTTCCCCTTAAGCAAGCATAAGTTGGTTTTCTAAATGTGAGACCCTGTTCTGTATTGGAATTCAGTTCCTGTGTAGCCAAGTTTACATTCCGTGTATTACTGATATCTTATGATGTTTCTTTTTCTGTGTGACTTATTTCAGTTAGAATCATCATACCTGAATCCACTCATTGTGCTGCTACGGGCCTGATGACATAGATTTCATTGCTGAGTGATATTGCTTTGTAAGTAAATACCACAACTTCTTTATCCATTTTTCACTTTCTGCGATGTTGAACTTGTACGGTAAACGAGGTTCTTGTAAACAGAGGCGTCCCAAATTTTGGGGTGGCTGTGTCTTTTTGATTTTAATTTCCCTAAGCTATAGGACCATAAGTGAAAGTGCCCTAGGCTCTGTTGCTTTGTTTCTTAGATGTTTCAGGAAACACCATACACTTCTCCCGAGTGGCTGTTGGCAATTTACATCCCGCCCATCAGCATAACAAGGCTCCCAGTTCTCCATGACCTGTCCTGCCTTTCTGGATTTTACACTTTTTTCCGATGGCCCTTTTGACCGGGGGGAAGTGAGACTTCATTGTAGTGCAGATTTCCTTTGCAAGTTTGCTTGGTTGGCCAAAAAGGGCGTATGCGTTTTTTCCTGAATATATTCAGGAAAAAACGCATACGCCCTTTTTGGCCAAGTGCATCATTGTGGACGTTTTGCCTCTTTTCCTATGCTTTCAATGCAATTCCAGTCTACCTCCTGAAATCGGTTTCCTGCAATTCTGCCCCGCTTTCAAGTCCTCTTGGCAGCCTTACTTCAGTATATTTTTGTACGATAGCTGTCATTTATAACTCTGCAGGTTTGTGAATTACAGTGCCCCTGAGCTCCTTTCTTCAACTCGCTTTCTTGTGACCTGGCCGCAACACCGCAGGATGGCTTCAGGCCCTAATCTGGTTCCGGCACGGCACGCTGAGCCTCTGGTTAATTCCTCTTCCTGGTGGGAAATGAGAGTTAAATTTGCCCGTCCAGACACCTCCAGCTAGTCTCTCATTGGTTCTCCCTATTCCTGTTCATCATCCGCAGAAATTGCAAACTGGGCCAAACAGGAGTTTAAAGGCGCTGACTCTCCAAGTGGGGAGAGTGTTAGTAAAGCGTCTGGAATGTTGCACCCGAGTACCAGGGGAGGAAAACTGAGACATATTTGAACACGTCTCCCGTTCACACGGTTGATCATACTCTGGGTTCCACATGCATGTTATAGCTGAAGGAAGAATACCTTAAACCTGGGTAGTTGGGACCCGTGGAATGGGTACCATGCAATATGACTTCAAAGGGTCTTCATTTGCTCACTGAACCTCTCCAATCCTATCACTGCTGCGTTTATGCCCCTGTACACATGCTTGATTCTCTTCCGGAGACATAGCAATCCATAGGTTTTAAGATACTTAAGAGTCAGGTACATTCTTAGGCGTTTAATATGC
The DNA here is from genome assembly GCF_963455315.2 of Globicephala melas. Classification (NCBI taxonomy): domain Eukaryota; kingdom Metazoa; phylum Chordata; class Mammalia; order Artiodactyla; family Delphinidae; genus Globicephala; species Globicephala melas. The sequence continues at coordinate 164,953 of NW_027207570.1, read as the reverse complement.
GGTGTTGAGTCCATTTCGTTGAGCAAGGAGTAGCTCTTGTCTATTCCGTATTTGGCTTAAGGAACTTTATCTGTGCTCATTTCAATCTCTGGTTTTATGCAGCACCCCAACTCACCTTTACCCTTAAGCAAGCATAAGTTGGTTTTCTAAATTTGAGACCCTGTTCTGTTTTGGAATTCAGTTCCTGTGTAGCCCAGTTTACATTCCGTGTATTACTGATATCTTATGATGTTTCCTTTTCTGTGTGACTTATTTCAGTTAGAATCATCGTACCTGAATCCACTCATTATGCTGCTACGGGCCTGATGACATAGATTTCATTGCTGAGTGATACTGCATTGTACGTAAGTACCACAAGTTCTTTATCCATTTTTCACTTTCTGTGATATTGAACTTGTACGGTAAACGAGGTTCTTGTAAACAGAGGCGTCCCAAACTTTGGGGTGGCTGTGTCTTTTTGATTTTAATTTCCCTAAGCTATAGGACCATAAGTGAAAGTGCCCTAGGCTCTGTTGCTTTGTTTCTTAGATGTTTCAGGAAACACCATACACTTCTCCCGAGTGGCTGTTGGCAATTTACATCCCGCCCATCAGCATAACAAGGCTCCCAGTTCTCCATGGCCTGTCCTGCCTTTCTGGATTTTACACTTTTTTCAGATGGCCCTTTTGACCGGGGGGAAGTGAGACTTCATTGTAGTGCAGATTTCCTTTGCAAGTTTGCTTGGTTGGCCAAAAAGGGTGTATGCGTTTTTTCCTGAATATATTCAGGAAATAACGCATACGCCCTCTTTGGCCAAGTGCATCATTGTGGACGTTCTGCCTCTTTTCCTATGCTTTTAATGCAATTCCAGTCTACCTCCTGAAATCGGTTTCCTGCAATTCTGCCCCGCTTTCAAGTCCTCTTGGCAGCCTTACTTCAGTATATTTTTGTACGATAGCTGTCATTTATAACTCTGCAAGTTTGTGAATTACAGTGCCCCTGAGCTCCTTTCTTCAACTCGCTTTCTTGTGACCTGGCCGCAACACCGCAGGATGGCTTCAGGCCCTAATCTGGTTCCGGCACGGCACACTGAGCCTTTGGTTCTTTCCTCTTCCTGGTGGGAAATGGGAGTTAAATTTGCCCGTCCAGACACCTCCAGCTAGTCTCTCATTGGTTCTCGCTATTCCTGTTCATCTTCCGCAGAAATTGCAAACTGGGCCAAACAGGAGGTTAAAGGGACTGACTCTCCAAGTCGGGAGAGTGTTAGTAAAGCGTCTGGAATGTTGCACCCGAGTACCAGGGTACGAAAACTGAGACATATTTGAACACGTCTCCCGATCACATGGTTGATCATACTCTAGGTTCCACATGCATGTTTTAGCTGAAGGAAGAATACCTTAAACCTGGGTAGTTGAAACCCGTGGAATGGGTACCATGCAATATGACTTCAAAGGGTCTTCATTTGCTCACCGAACCTCTCCAATCCTATCACTGCTGCGTTTATGCCCCTGTACACATGCTTGATTCTCTTTCGGAGACATAGCAATCCATAGGTTTTAAGATACTTACTAGTCAGGTACATTCTTAGGCGTTTAATATGCGGTGTTGAGTCCATTTTGTTGAGCAAGGAGTAGCTCTTGTCTATTCCATATATGGCTTAAGGAACTTTATCTGTGCTCATTTCAATCTCTGGTTTTATGCAGCACCCCAACTCACCTTTCCCCTTAAGCAAGCATAAGTTGGTTTTCTAAATGTGAGACCCTGTTCTGTATTGGAATTCAGTTCCTGTGTAGCCAAGTTTACATTCCGTGTATTACTGATATCTTATGATGTTTCTTTTTCTGTGTGACTTATTTCAGTTAGAATCATCATACCTGAATCCACTCATTGTGCTGCTACGGGCCTGATGACATAGATTTCATTGCTGAGTGATATTGCTTTGTAAGTAAATACCACAACTTCTTTATCCATTTTTCACTTTCTGCGATGTTGAACTTGTACGGTAAACGAGGTTCTTGTAAACAGAGGCGTCCCAAATTTTGGGGTGGCTGTGTCTTTTTGATTTTAATTTCCCTAAGCTATAGGACCATAAGTGAAAGTGCCCTAGGCTCTGTTGCTTTGTTTCTTAGATGTTTCAGGAAACACCATACACTTCTCCCGAGTGGCTGTTGGCAATTTACATCCCGCCCATCAGCATAACAAGGCTCCCAGTTCTCCATGACCTGTCCTGCCTTTCTGGATTTTACACTTTTTTCCGATGGCCCTTTTGACCGGGGGGAAGTGAGACTTCATTGTAGTGCAGATTTCCTTTGCAAGTTTGCTTGGTTGGCCAAAAAGGGCGTATGCGTTTTTTCCTGAATATATTCAGGAAAAAACGCATACGCCCTTTTTGGCCAAGTGCATCATTGTGGACGTTTTGCCTCTTTTCCTATGCTTTCAATGCAATTCCAGTCTACCTCCTGAAATCGGTTTCCTGCAATTCTGCCCCGCTTTCAAGTCCTCTTGGCAGCCTTACTTCAGTATATTTTTGTACGATAGCTGTCATTTATAACTCTGCAGGTTTGTGAATTACAGTGCCCCTGAGCTCCTTTCTTCAACTCGCTTTCTTGTGACCTGGCCGCAACACCGCAGGATGGCTTCAGGCCCTAATCTGGTTCCGGCACGGCACGCTGAGCCTCTGGTTAATTCCTCTTCCTGGTGGGAAATGAGAGTTAAATTTGCCCGTCCAGACACCTCCAGCTAGTCTCTCATTGGTTCTCCCTATTCCTGTTCATCATCCGCAGAAATTGCAAACTGGGCCAAACAGGAGTTTAAAGGCGCTGACTCTCCAAGTGGGGAGAGTGTTAGTAAAGCGTCTGGAATGTTGCACCCGAGTACCAGGGGAGGAAAACTGAGACATATTTGAACACGTCTCCCGTTCACACGGTTGATCATACTCTGGGTTCCACATGCATGTTATAGCTGAAGGAAGAATACCTTAAACCTGGGTAGTTGGGACCCGTGGAATGGGTACCATGCAATATGACTTCAAAGGGTCTTCATTTGCTCACTGAACCTCTCCAATCCTATCACTGCTGCGTTTATGCCCCTGTACACATGCTTGATTCTCTTCCGGAGACATAGCAATCCATAGGTTTTAAGATACTTAAGAGTCAGGTACATTCTTAGGCGTTTAATATGCGGTGTTGAGTCCATTTCGTTGAGCAAGGAGTAGCTCTTGTCTATTCCGTATTTGGCTTAAGGAACTTTATCTGTGCTCATTTCAATCTCTGGTTTTATGCAGCACCCCAACTCACCTTTACCCTTAAGCAAGCATAAGTTGGTTTTCTAAATTTGAGACCCTGTTCTGTTTTGGAATTCAGTTCCTGTGTAGCCCAGTTTACATTCCGTGTATTACTGATATCTTATGATGTTTCCTTTTCTGTGTGACTTATTTCAGTTAGAATCATCGTACTTGAATCCACTCATTATGCTGCTACGGGCCTGATGACATAGATTTCATTGCTGAGTGATACTGCATTGTACGTAAGTACCACAAGTTCTTTATCCATTTTTCACTTTCTGTGATATTGAACTTGTACGGTAAACGAGGTTCTTGTAAACAGAGGCGTCCCAAACTTTGGGGTGGCTGTGTCTTTTTGATTTTAATTTCCCTAAGCTATAGGACCATAAGTGAAAGTGCCCTAGGCTCTGTTGCTTTGTTTCTTAGATGTTTCAGGAAACACCATACACTTCTCCCGAGTGGCTGTTGGCAATTTACATCCCGCCCATCAGCATAACAAGGCTCCCAGTTCTCCATGGCCTGTCCTGCCTTTCTGGATTTTACACTTTTTTCAGATGGCCCTTTTGACCGGGGGGAAGTGAGACTTCATTGTAGTGCAGATTTCCTTTGCAAGTTTGCTTGGTTGGCCAAAAAGGGTGTATGCGTTTTTTCCTGAATATATTCAGGAAATAACGCATACGCCCTCTTTGGCCAAGTGCATCATTGTGGACGTTCTGCCTCTTTTCCTATGCTTTTAATGCAATTCCAGTCTACCTCCTGAAATCGGTTTCCTGCAATTCTGCCCCGCTTTCAAGTCCTCTTGGCAGCCTTACTTCAGTATATTTTTGTACGATAGCTGTCATTTATAACTCTGCAAGTTTGTGAATTACAGTGCCCCTGAGCTCCTTTCTTCAACTCGCTTTCTTGTGACCTGGCCGCAACACCGCAGGATGGCTTCAGGCCCTAATCTGGTTCCGGCACGGCACACTGAGCCTTTGGTTCTTTCCTCTTCCTGGTGGGAAATGGGAGTTAAATTTGCCCGTCCAGACACCTCCAGCTAGTCTCTCATTGGTTCTCGCTATTCCTGTTCATCTTCCGCAGAAATTGCAAACTGGGCCAAACAGGAGGTTAAAGGGACTGACTCTCCAAGTCGGGAGAGTGTTAGTAAAGCGTCTGGAATGTTGCACCCGAGTACCAGGGTACGAAAACTGAGACATATTTGAACACGTCTCCCGATCACATGGTTGATCATACTCTAGGTTCCACATGCATGTTTTAGCTGAAGGAAGAATACCTTAAACCTGGGTAGTTGAAACCCGTGGAATGGGTACAATGCAATATGACTTCAAAGGGTCTTCATTTGCTCACCGAACCTCTCCAATCCTATCACTGCTGCGTTTATGCCCCTGTACACATGCTTGATTCTCTTTCGGAGACATAGCAATCCATAGGTTTTAAGATACTTACTAGTCAGGTACATTCTTAGGCGTTTAATATGCGGTGTTGAGTCCATTTTGTTGAGCAAGGAGTAGCTCTTGTCTATTCCATATTTGGCTTAAGGAACTTTATCTGTGCTCATTTCAATCTCTGGTTTTATGCAGCACCCCAACTCACCTTTCCCCTTAAGCAAGCATAAGTTGGTTTTCTAAATTTGAGACCCTGTTGTGTTTTGGAATTCAGTTCCTGTGTAGCCAAGTTTACATTCCGTGTATTACTGATATCTTATGATGTTTCTTTTTCTGTGTGACTTATTTCAGTTAGAATCATCATACCTGAATCCACTCATTGTGCTGCTAAGGGCCTGATGACATAGATTTCATTGCTGAGTGATATTGCTTTGTAAGTAAATACCACAACTTCTTTATCCATTTTTCACTTTCTGCGATGTTGAACTTGTACGGTAAACGAGGTTCTTGTAAACAGAGGCGTCCCAAACTTTGGGGTGGCTGTGTCTTTTTGATTTTAATTTCCCTAAGCTATAGGACCATAAGTGGAAGTGCCCTAGGCTCTGTTGGTTTGTTTTTTAGATGTTTCAGGAAACACCATACACTTCTCCCGAGTGTCTGTTGGCAATTTACATTCCGCCCATCAGCATAAAAAGGCTCCCAGTTCTCCATGGCCTGTCCTGCCTTTCTGGATTTTACACTTTTTTCAGATGGCCCTTTTGACCGGGGGGAAGTGAGACTTCATTATAGTGCAGATATCCTTTGCAACCTTGCTTGGTTGGCCAAAAAGGGCGTATGCGTTTTTTCCTGAATATATTCAGGAAAAAACGCATACGCCCTTTTTGGCCAAGTGCATCATTGTGGACGTTCTGCCTCTTTTCCTATGCTTTCAATGCAATTCCAGTCTACCTCCTGAAATCGGTTTCCTGCAATTCTGCCCCGATTTCAAGTCCTCTTGGCAGCCTTACTTCAGTATATTTTTGGACGATAGCTGTCATTTATAACTCTGCGGGTTTGTGAATTACAGTGCCCCTGAGCTCCTTTCTTCAACTCGCTTTCTTTTGAGCTGGCCGCAACACCGCAGGATGGCTTCAGGCCCTAATCTGGTTCAGGCACGGCACGCTGAGCCTTTGGTTAGTTCCTCTTCCTGGTGGGAAATGAGAGTTAAATTTGCCCGTCCAGACACCTCCAGCTAGTCTCTCATTGGTTCTCCCTATTCCTGTTCATCTTCCGCAGAAATTGCAAACTGGGCCAAACAGGTGGTTAAAGGTGCTGACTCTCCAAGTGGGGAGAGTGTTAGTAAAGCGTCTGGAATGTTGCACCCGAGTACCAGGGGAGGAAAACTGAGACATATTTGAACACGTCTCCCGTTCACACTGTTGATCATACTCTGGGTTTCATATGCATGTTTTAGCTGAAGGAAGAATACCTTAAACCTGGGTAGTTGAAACCCGTGGAATGGGTACCATGCAATATGACTTCAAAGGGTCTTCATTTGCTCACCGAACCTCTCCAATCCTATCACTGCTGCGTTTATGCCCCTGTACACATGCTTGATTCTCTTTCGGAGACATAGCAATCCATAGGTTTTAAGATACTTACTAGTCAGGTACATTCTTAGGCGTTTAATATGCGGTGTTGAGTCCATTTTGTTGAGCAAGGAGTAGCTCTTGTCTATTCCATATTTGGCTTAAGGAACTTTATCTGTGCTCATTTCAATCTCTGGTTTTATGCAGCACCCCAACTCACCTTTCCCCTTAAGCAAGCATAAGTTGGTTTTCTAAATGTGAGACCCTGTTCTGTATTGGAATTCAGTTCCTGTGTAGCCAAGTTTACATTCCGTGTATTACTGATATCTTATGATGTTTCTTTTTCTGTGTGACTTATTTCAGTTAGAATCATCATACCTGAATCCACTCATTGTGCTGCTACGGGCCTGATGACATAGATTTCATTGCTGAGTGATATTGCTTTGTAAGTAAATACCACAACTTCTTTATCCATTTTTCACTTTCTGCGATGTTGAACTTGTACGGTAAACGAGGTTCTTGTAAACAGAGGCGTCCCAAATTTTGGGGTGGCTGTGTCTTTTTGATTTTAATTTCCCTAAGCTATAGGACCATAAGTGAAAGTGCCCTAGGCTCTGTTGCTTTGTTTCTTAGATGTTTCAGGAAACACCATACACTTCTCCCGAGTGGCTGTTGGCAATTTACATCCCGCCCATCAGCATAACAAGGCTCCCAGTTCTCCATGGCCTGTCCTGCCTTTCTGGATTTTACACTTTTTTCCGAGGGCCCTTTTGACCGGGGGGAAGTGAGACTTCATTGTAGTGCAGATTTCCTTTGCAAGTTTGCTTGGTTGGCCAAAAAGGGCGTATGCGTTTTTTCCTGAATATATTCAGGAAAAAACGCATACGCCCTTTTTGGCCAAGTGCATCATTGTGGACGTTTTGCCTCTTTTCCTATGCTTTCAATGCAATTCCAGTCTACCTCCTGAAATCGGTTTCCTGCAATTCTGCCCCGCTTTCAAGTCCTCTTGGCAGCCTTACTTCAGTATATTTTTGTACGATAGCTGTCATTTATAACTCTGCAGGTTTGTGAATTACAGTGCCCCTGAGCTCCTTTCTTCAACTCGCTTTCTTGTGACCTGGCCGCAACACCGCAGGATGGCTTCAGGCCCTAATCTGGTTCCGGCACGGCACGCTGAGCCTCTGGTTAATTCCTCTTCCTGGTGGGAAATGAGAGTTAAATTTGCCCGTCCAGACACCTCCAGCTAGTCTCTCATTGGTTCTCCCTATTCCTGTTCATCATCCGCAGAAATTGCAAACTGGGCCAAACAGGAGTTTAAAGGCGCTGACTCTCCAAGTGGGGAGAGTGTTAGTAAAGCGTCTGGAATGTTGCACCCGAGTACCAGGGGAGGAAAACTGAGACATATTTGAACACGTCTCCCGTTCACACGGTTGATCATACTCTGGGTTCCACATGCATGTTATAGCTGAAGGAAGAATACCTTAAACCTGGGTAGTTGGGACCCGTGGAATGGGTACCATGCAATATGACTTCAAAGGGTCTTCATTTGCTCACTGAACCTCTCCAATCCTATCACTGCTGCGTTTATGCCCCTGTACACATGCTTGATTCTCTTCCGGAGACATAGCAATCCATAGGTTTTAAGATACTTAAGAGTCAGGTACATTCTTAGGCGTTTAATATGCGGTGTTGAGTCCATTTCGTTGAGCAAGGAGTAGCTCTTGTCTATTCCGTATTTGGCTTAAGGAACTTTATCTGTGCTCATTTCAATCTCTGGTTTTATGCAGCACCCCAACTCACCTTTACCCTTAAGCAAGCATAAGTTGGTTTTCTAAATTTGAGACCCTGTTCTGTTTTGGAATTCAGTTCCTGTGTAGCCCAGTTTACATTCCGTGTATTACTGATATCTTATGATGTTTCCTTTTCTGTGTGACTTATTTCAGTTAGAATCATCGTACCTGAATCCACTCATTATGCTGCTACGGGCCTGATGACATAGATTTCATTGCTGAGTGATACTGCATTGTACGTAAGTACCACAAGTTCTTTATCCATTTTTCACTTTCTGTGATATTGAACTTGTACGGTAAACGAGGTTCTTGTAAACAGAGGCGTCCCAAACTTTGGGGTGGCTGTGTCTTTTTGATTTTAATTTCCCTAAGCTATAGGACCATAAGTGAAAGTGCCCTAGGCTCTGTTGCTTTGTTTCTTAGATGTTTCAGGAAACACCATACACTTCTCCCGAGTGGCTGTTGGCAATTTACATCCCGCCCAGCAGCATAACAAGGCTCCCAGTTCTCCATGGCCTGTCCTGCCTTTCTGGATTTTACACTTTTTTCAGATGGCCCTTTTGACCGGGGGGAAGTGAGACTTCATTGTAGTGCAGATTTCCTTTGCAAGTTTGCTTGGTTGGCCAAAAAGGGTGTATGCGTTTTTTCCTGAATATATTCAGGAAATAACGCATACGCCCTCTTTGGCCAAGTGCATCATTGTGGACGTTCTGCCTCTTTTCCTATGCTTTTAATGCAATTCCAGTCTACCTCCTGAAATCGGTTTCCTGCAATTCTGCCCCGCTTTCAAGTCCTCTTGGCAGCCTTACTTCAGTATATTTTTGTACGATAGCTGTCATTTATAACTCTGCAAGTTTGTGAATTACAGTGCCCCTGAGCTCCTTTCTTCAACTCGCTTTCTTGTGACCTGGCCGCAACACCGCAGGATGGCTTCAGGCCCTAATCTGGTTCCGGCACGGCACACTGAGCCTTTGGTTCTTTCCTCTTCCTGGTGGGAAATGGGAGTTAAATTTGCCCGTCCAGACACCTCCAGCTAGTCTCTCATTGGTTCTCGCTATTCCTGTTCATCTTCCGCAGAAATTGCAAACTGGGCCAAACAGGAGGTTAAAGGGACTGACTCTCCAAGTCGGGAGAGTGTTAGTAAAGCGTCTGGAATGTTGCACCCGAGTACCAGGGTACGAAAACTGAGACATATTTGAACACGTCTCCCGATCACATGGTTGATCATACTCTAGGTTCCACATGCATGTTTTAGCTGAAGGAAGAATACCTTAAACCTGGGTAGTTGAAACCCGTGGAATGGGTACAATGCAATATGACTTCAAAGGGTCTTCATTTGCTCACCGAACCTCTCCAATCCTATCACTGCTGCGTTTATGCCCCTGTACACATGCTTGATTCTCTTTCGGAGACATAGCAATCCATAGGTTTTAAGATACTTACTAGTCAGGTACATTCTTAGGCGTTTAATATGCGGTGTTGAGTCCATTTTGTTGAGCAAGGAGTAGCTCTTGTCTATTCCATATTTGGCTTAAGGAACTTTATCTGTGCTCATTTCAATCTCTTGTTTTATGCAGCACCCCAACTCACCTTTCCCCTTAAGCAAGCATAAGTTGGTTTTCTAAATGTGACACCCTGTTCTGTATTGGAATTCAGTTCCTGTGTAGCCAAGTTTACATTCCGTGTATTACTGATATCTTATGATGTTTCTTTTTCTGTGTGACTTATTTCAGTTAGAATCATCATACCTGAATCCACTCATTGTGCTGCTATGGGCCTGATGACATAGATTTCATTGCTGAGTGATATTGCTTTGTAAGTAAATACCACAACTTCTTTATCCATTTTTCACTTTCTGCGATGTTGAACTTGTACGGTAAACGAGGTTCTTGTAAACAGAGGCGTCCCAAATTTTGGGGTGGCTGTGTCTTTTTGATTTTAATTTCCCTAAGCTATAGGACCATAAGTGAAAGTGCCCTAGGCTCTGTTGCTTTGTTTCTTAGATGTTTCAGGAAACACCATACACTTCTCCCGAGTGGCTGTTGGCAATTTACATCCCGCCCATCAGCATAACAAGGCTCCCAGTTCTCCATGGCCTGTCCTGCCTTTCTGGATTTAACACTTTTTTCCGATGGCCCTTTTGACCGGGGGGAAGTGAGACTTCATTGTAGTGCAGATTTCCTTTGCAAGTTTGCTTGGTTGGCCAAAAAGGGCGTATGCGTTTTTTCCTGAATATATTCAGGAAAAAACGCATACGCCCTTTTTGGCCAAGTGCATCATTGTGGACGTTTTGCCTCTTTTCCTATGCTTTCAATGCAATTCCAGTCTACCTCCTGAAATCGGTTTCCTGCAATTCTGCCCCGCTTTCAAGTCCTCTTGGCAGCCTTACTTCAGTATATTTTTGTACGATAGCTGTCATTTATAACTCTGCAGGTTTGTGAATTACAGTGCCCCTGAGCTCCTTTCTTCAACTCGCTTTCTTGTGACCTGGCCGCAACACCGCAGGATGGCTTCAGGCCCTAATCTGGTTCCGGCACGGCACGCTGAGCCTCTGGTTAATTCCTCTTCCTGGTGGGAAACGAGAGTTAAATTTGCCCGTCCAGACACCTCCAGCTAGTCTCTCATTGGTTCTCCCTATTCCTGTTCATCATCCGCAGAAATTGCAAACTGGGCCAAACAGGAGGTTAAAGGCGCTGACTCTCCAAGTGGGGAGAGTGTTAGTAAAGCGTCTGGAATGTTGCACCCGAGTACCAGGGGAGGAAAACTGAGACATATTTGAACACGTCTCCCGTTCACACGGTTGATCATACTCTGGGTTCCACATGCATGTTATAGCTGAAGGAAGAATACCTTAAACCTGGGTAGTTGGGACCCGTGGAATGGGTACCATGCAATATGACTTCAAAGGGTCTTCATTTGCTCACTGAACCTCTCCAATCCTATCACTGCTGCGTTTATGCCCCTGTACACATGCTTGATTCTCTTCCGGAGACATAGCAATCCATAGGTTTTAAGATACTTAAGAGTCAGGTACATTCTTAGGCGTTTAATATGCGGTGTTGAGTCCATTTCGTTGAGCAAGGAGTAGCTCTTGTCTATTCCGTATTTGGCTTAAGGAACTTTATCTGTGCTCATTTCAATCTCTGGTTTTATGCAGCACCCCAACTCACCTTTCCCCTTAAGCAAGCATAAGTTGGTTTTCTAAATTTGAGACCCTGTTCTGTTTTGGAATTCAGTTCCTGTGTAGCCCAGTTTACATTCCGTGTATTACTGATATCTTATGATGTTTCCTTTTCTGTGTGACTTATTTCAGTTAGAATCATCGTACCTGAATCCACTCATTATGCTGCTACGGGCCTGATGACATAGATTTCATTGCTGAGTGATACTGCATTGTACGTAAGTACCACAAGTTCTTTATCCATTTTTCACTTTCTGTGATATTGAACTTGTACGGTAAACGAGGTTCTTGTAAACAGAGGCGTCCCAAACATTGGGGTGTCTGTATCTTTTTGATTTTAATTTCCCTAAGCTATAGGACCATAAGTGGAAGTGCCCTAGGCTCTGTTGCTTTGTTTTTTAGATGTTTCAGGAAACACCATACACTTCTCCCGAGTGGCTGTTGTCAATTTACGTCCCGCCCATCAGCATAACAAGGCTCCCAGTTCTCCATGGCCTGTCCTGCCTTTCTGGATTTTACACTTTTTTCAGATGGCCCTTTTGACCGGGGGGAAGTGAGACTTCATTGTAGTGCAGATTTCCTTTGCAAGCTTGCTTGGTTGGCCAAAAAGGGCGTATGCGTTTTTTCCTGAATATATTCAGGAAAAAACGCATACGCCCTTTTTGGCCAAGTGCATCATTGTGGACGTTCTGCCTCTTTTCCTATGCTTTCAATGCAATTCCAGTCTACCTCCTGAAATCGGTTTCCTGCAATTCTGCCCCGCTTTCAAGTCCTCTTGGCAGCCTTACTTCAGTATATTTTTGGACGATAGTTGTCATTTATAACTCTGCAGGTTTGTGAATTACAGTGCCCCTGAGCTCCTTTCTTCAACTCGTTTTCTTGTGAGCTGGCCGCAACACCGCAGGATGGCTTCAGGCCCTAATCTGGTTCCGGCACGGCACGCTGAGCCTTTGGTTATTTCCTCTTCCTGGTGGGAAATGAGAGTTAAATTTGCCCGTCCAGACACCTCCAGCTAGTCTCTCATTGGTTCTCGCTATTCCTGTTCATCTTCCGCAGAAATTGCAAACTGGGCCAAACAGGAGGTTAAAGGGACTGACTCTCCAAGTCGGGAGAGTGTTAGTAAAGCGTCTGGAATGTTGCACCCGAGTACCAGGGTACGAAAACTGAGACATATTTGAACACGTCTCCCGTTCACACTGTTGATCATACTCTGGGTTCCACATGCATATTTTAGCTGAAGGAAGAATACCTTAAACCTGGGTAGTTGAAACCCGTGGAATGGGTACCATGCAATATGACTTCAAAGGGTCTTCATTTGCTCACCGAACCTCTCCAATCCTATCACTGCTGCGTTTATGTCCCTGTACACATGCTTGATTCTCTTTCGGAGACATAGCAATCCATAGGTTTTAAGATACTTAAGAGTCAGGTACATTCTTAGGCGTTTAATATGCGGTGTTGAGTCCATTTCGTTGAGCAAGGAGTAGCTCTTGTCTATTCCATATTTGGCTTAAGGAACTTTATCTGTGCTCATTTCAATCTCTGGTTTTATGCAGCACCCCAACTCACCTTTACCCTTAAACAAGCATAAGTTGGTTTTCTAAATTTGAGACCCTGTTCTGTTCTGTAATTCAGTTCCTGTGTAGCCAAGTTTACATTCCGTGTATTACTGATATCTTATGATGTTTCTTTTTCTGTGTGACTTATTTCAGTTAGAATCATTGTACCTGAATCCACTCATTGTGCTGCTACGGGCCTGATGACATAGATTTCACTGCTGAGTGATACTGCATTGTACGTAAGTACCACAAGTTCTTTATCCATTTTTCACTTTCTGTGATATTGAACTTGTACGGTAAACGAGGTTCTTGTAAACAGAGGCGTCCCAAACTTTGGGGTGGCTGTGTCTTTTTCATTTTAATTTCCCTAAGCTATAGGACCATAAGTGGAAGTGCCCTAGGCTCTGTTGCTTTGTTTTTTAGATGTTTCAGGAAACACCATACACTTCTCCCGAGTGTCTGTTGGCAATTTACATCCCGCCCATCAGCATAACAAGGCTCCCAGTTCTCCATGGCCTGTCCTGCCTTTCTGGATTTTACACTTTTTTCAGATGGCCCTTTTGACTGGGGGGAAGTGAGACTTCATTGTAGTGCAGATTTCCTTTGCAAGCTTGCTTGGTTGGCCAAAAAGGGCGTATGCGTTTTTTCCTGAATATATTCAGGAAAAAACGCATACGCCCTTTTTGGCCAAGTGCATCATTGTGGACGTTCTGCCTCTTTTCCTATGCTTTCAATGCAATTCCAGTCTACCTCCTGAAATCGGTTTCCTGCAATTCTGCCCCGCTTTCAAGTCCTCTTGGCAGCCTTACTTCAGTATATTTTTGGACGATAGTTGTCATTTATAACTCTGCAGGTTTTTGAATTACAGTGCCCCTGAGCTCCTTTCTTCAACTCCTTTTCTTGTGAGCTGGCCGCAACACCACAGGATGGCTTCAGGCCCTAATCTGGTTCCGGCACGGCACGCTGAGCCTTTGGTTATTTCCTCTTCCTGGCGGGAAATGAGAGTTAAATTTGCCCGTCCAGACACCTCCAGCTAGTCTCTCATTGGTTCTCGCTATTCCTGTTCATCTTCCGCAGAAATTGCAAACTGGGCCAAACAGGAGGTTAAAGGGACTGACTCTCCAAGTCGGGAGAGTGTTAGTAAAGCGTCTGGAATGTTGCACCCGAGTACCAGGGTACGAAAACTGAGACATATTTGAACACGTCTCCCGATCACATGGTTGATCATACTCTAGGTTCCACATGCATGTTTTAGCTGAAGGAAGAATACCTTAAACCTGGGTAGTTGAAACCCGTGGAATGGGTACCATGCAATATGACTTCAAAGGGTCTTCATTTGCTCACCGAACCTCTCCAATCCTATCACTGCTGCGTTTATGTCCCTGTACACATGCTTGATTCTCTTTCGGAGACATAGCAATCCATAGGTTTTAAGATACTTACGAGTCAGGTACATTCTTAGGTGTTTAATATGCGGTTTTGAGTCCATTTCGTTGAGCAAGGAGTAGCTCTTGTCTATTCCATATTTGGCTTAAGGAACTTTATCTGTGCTCATTTCAATCTCTGGTTTTATGCAGCACCCCAACTCACCTTTACCCTTAAACAAGCATAAGTTGGTTTTCTAAATTTGAGACCCTGTTCTGTTCTGTAATTCAGTTCCTGTGTAGCCAAGTTTACATTCCGTGTATTAGTGATATCTTATGATGTTTCTTTTTCTGTGTGACTTATTTCAGTTAGAATCATCGTACCTGAATCCACTCATTGTGCTGCTACGGGCCTGATGACATAGATTTCACTGCTGAGTGATACTGCATTGTACGTAAGTACCACAAGTTCTTTATCCATTTTTCACTTTCTGTGATATTGAACTTGTACGGTAAACGAGGTTCTTGTAAACAGAGGCGTCCCAAACATTGGGGTGGCTGTATCTTTTTGATTTTAATTTCCCTAAGCTATAGGACCATAAGTGGAAGTGCCCTAGGCTCTGTTGCTTTGTTTTTTAGATGTTTCAGGAAACACCATACACTTCTCCCGAGTGGCTGTTGGCAATTTACATCCCGCCCATCAGCATAACAAGGCTCCCAGTTCTCCATGGCCTGTCCTGCCTTTCTGGATTTTACACTTTTTTCAGATGGCCCTTTTGACCGGCGGGGGTGGGAAGTCAGACTTCATTGTAGTGCAGATTTCCTTTGCAAGCTTGCTTGGTTGGCCAAAAAGGGCGTATGCGTTTTTTCCTGAATATATTCAGGAAAAAATGCATACGCCCTTTTTGGCCAAGTGCATCATTGTGGACGTTCTGCCTCTTTTCCTATGCTTTCAATGCAATTCCAGTCTACCTCCTGAAATCGGTTTCCTGCAATTCTGCCCCGCTTTCAAGTCCTCTTGGCAGCCTTACTTCAGTATATTTTTGGACGATAGCTGTCATTTATAACTCTGCAGGTTTGTGAATTACAGTGCCCCTGAGCTCCTTTCTTCAACTCCTTTTCTTGTGAGCTGGCCGCAACACCACAGGATGGCTTCAGGCCCTAATCTGGTTCCGGCACGTCACGCTGAGCCTTTGGTTATTTCCCCTTCCTGGCGGGAAATGAGAGTTAAATTTGCCCGTCCAGACACCTCCAGCTAGTCTCTCATTGGTTCTCGCTATTCCTGTTCATCTTCCGCAGAAATTGCAAACTGGGCCAAACAGGAGGTTAAAGGGACTGACTCTCCAAGTCGGGAGAGTGTTAGTAAAGCGTCTGGAATGTTGCACCCGAGTACCAGGGTACGAAAACTGAGACATATTTGAACACGTCTCCCGTTCACACTGTTGATCATACTCTGGGTTCCACATGCATATTTTAGCTGAAGGAAGAATACCTTAAACCTGGGTAGTTGAAACCCGTGGAATGGGTACCATGCAATATGACTTCAAAGGGTCTTCATTTGCTCACCGAACCTCTCCAATCCTATCACTGCTGCGTTTACGTCCCTGTACACATGCTTGATTCTCTTTCGGAGACATAGCAATGCATAGGTTTTAAGATACTTAAGAGTCATGTACATTCTTAGGCGTTTAATATGCGGTGTTGAGTCCATTTCGTTGAGCAAGGAGTAGCTCTTGTCTATTCCATATTTGGCTTAAGGAACTTTATCTGTGCTCATTTCAATCTCTGGTTTTATGCAGCACCCCAACTCACCTTTACCCTTAAACAAGCATAAGTTGGTTTTCTAAATTTGAGACCCTGTTCTGTTCTGTAATTCAGTTCCTGTGTAGCCAAGTTTACATTCCGTGTATTACTGATATCTTATGATGTTTCTTTTTCTGTGTGACTTATTTCAGTTAGAATCATTGTACCTGAATCCACTCATTGTGCTGCTACGGGCCTGATGACATAGATTTCACTGCTGAGTGATACGGCATTGTACGTAAGTACCACAAGTTCTTTATCCATTTTTCACTTTCTGTGATATTGAACTTGTACGGTAAACGAGGTTCTTGTAAACAGAGGCGTCCCAAACTTTGGGGTGGCTGTGTCTTTTTCATTTTAATTTCCCTAAGCTATAGGACCATAAGTGGAAGTGCCCTAGGCTCTGTTGCTTTGTTTTTTAGATGTTTCAGGAAACACCATACACTTCTCCCGAGTGTCTGTTGGCAATTTACATCCCGCCCATCAGCATAACAAGGCTCCCAGTTCTCCATGGCCTGTCCTGCCTTTCTGGATTTTACACTTTTTGCGGATGGCCCTTTTGACTGGGGGGAAGTGAGACTTCATTGTAGTGCAGATTTCCTTTGCAAGCTTGCTTGGTTGGCCAAAAAGGGCGTATGCGTTTTTTCCTGAATATATTCAGGAAAAAACGCATACGCCCTTTTTGGCCAAGTGCATCATTGTGGACGTTCTGCCTCTTTTCCTATGCTTTCAATGCAATTCCAGTCTACCTCCTGAAATCGGTTTCCTGCAATTCTGCCCCGCTTTCAAGTCCTCTTGGCAGCCTTACTTCAGTATATTTTTGGACGATAGCTATCATTTATAACTCTGCAGGTTTGTGAATTACAGTGCCCCTGAGCTCCTTTCTTCAACTCGCTTTCTTGTGAGCTGGCCGCAACACCGCAGGATGTCTTCAGGCCCTAATCTGGTTCCGGCACGGCACACTGAGCCTTTGGTTAATTCCTCTTCCTGGTGGGAAACGAGAGTTAAATTTGCCCGTCCAGACACCTCCAGCTAGTCTCTCATTGGTTCTCCCTATTCCTGTTCATCTTCCACAGAAATTGCAAACTGGGCCAAACAGGAGGTTAAAGGCGCTGACTGTCCAAGTGGGGAGAGTGTTAGTAAAGCGTCTGGAATGTTGCACCCGAGTACCAGGGGAGGAAAACTGAGACATATTTGAACACGTCTCCCGTTCACACGGTTGATCATACTCTGGGTTCCACATGCATGTTATAGCTGAAGGAAGAATACCTTTAACCTGGGTAGTTGAAACCCGTGGAATGGGTACCATGCAATATGACTTCAAAGGGTCTTCATTTGCTCACCGAACCTCTCCAATCCTATTACTGCTGCGTTTATGCCCCTGTACACATGCTTGATTCTCTTTTGGAGACATAGCAATCCATAGGTTTTAAGATACTTACTAGTCAGGTACATGCTTAGGCGTTTAATATGGGGTGTTGAGTCCATTTCGTTGAGCAAGGAGTAGCTCTTGTCTATTCCATATTTGGCTTAAGGAACTTTATCTGTGCTCATTTCAATCTCTGGTTTTATGCAGCACCCCAACTCACCTTTCCCCTTAAGCAAGCATAAGTTGGTTTTCTAAATTTGAGACCCTGTTCTGTTTTGGAATTCAGTTCCTGTGTAGCCAAGTTTACATTCCGTGTATTACTGATATCTTATGATGTTTCTTTTTCTGTGTGACTTATTTCAGTTAGAATCATCGTACCTGAATCCACTCATTATGCTGCTATGGGCCAGATGACATAGATTTCATTGCTGAGTGATACTGCATTGTACGTAAGTACCACAAGTTCTTTATCCATTTTTCACTTTCTGCGATGTTGAACTTGTACTGTAAATGAGGTTCTTGTAAACAGAGGCGTCCCAAACTTTGGGGTGGCTGTGTCTTTTTGATTTTAATTTCCCTAAGCTATAGGACGATAAGTGGAAGTGCCCTAGGCTCTGTTGCTTTGTTTTTTAGATGTTTCAGGAAACACCATACACTTCTCCCGAGTGTCTGTTGGCAAGTTACATCCCGCCCATCAGCATAACAAGGCTCCCAGTTCTCCATGGCCTGTCCTGCCTTTCTGGATTTTACACTTTTTTCCGATGGCCCTTTTGACCGGGGGGAAGTGAGACTTCATTGTAGTGCAGATTTCCTTTGCAAGTTTGCTTGGTTGGCCAAAAAGGGCGTATGCGTTTTTTCCTGAATATTTTCAGGAAAAAACACATACGCCCTTTTTGGCCAAGTGCATCATTGTGGACGTTCTCCCTCTTTTCCTATGCTTTCAATGCAATTCCAGTCTACCTCCTGAAATCGGTTTCGTGCAATTCTGCCCCGCTTTCAAGTCCTCTTGGCAGCCTTACTTCAGTATATTTTTGGACGATAGCTGTCATTTATAACTCTGCAGGTTTGTGAATTACAGTGCCCCTGAGCTCCTTTCTTCAACTCGTTTTCTTGTGACCTGGCCGCAACACCGCAGGATGGCTTCAGGCCCTAATCTGGTTCCGGCATGGCACGCTGAGCCTTTGGTTAATTCCTCTTCCTGGTGGGAAACTAGAGTTAAATTTGCCCGTCCAGACACCTCCAGCCAATCTCTCATTGGTTCTCCCTATTCCTGTTCATCTTCCGCAGAAATTGCAAATTGGGCCAAACAGGAGGTTAAAGGCGCTGACTCTCCAAGTGGGGAGAGTGTTAGTAAAGCATCTGGAATGTTGCACCCGAGTACCATGGGAGGAAAACTGAGACATATTTGAACACTTCTCCCATTCACATGGTTGATCATACTCTGGGTTCCACATGCAAGTTTCAGCTGAAGGAAGAATACCTTAAACCTGGAGAGTTGAGACCCGTGTAATGGGTACCATGCAATATGACTTCAAAGGGTCTTCATTTGCTCACCGAAACTCTCCAATCCTATCACTGCTGCGTTTATGCCCCTGTACACATGCTTGATTCTCTTTCGGAGACATAGCAATCCATAGGTTTTAAGATACTTAAGAGTCAGGTACATTCTTAGGCGTTTAATATGCGGTGTTGAGTCCATTTCGTTGAGCAAGGAGTAGCTCTTGTCTATTCCGTATTTGGCTTAAGGAAATTTATCTGTGCTCATTTCAATCTCTGGTTTTATGCAGCACCCCAACTCACCTTTCCCCTTAAGCAAGCATAAGTTGGTTTTCTAAATGTGAGACCCTGTTCTGTATTGGAATTCAGTTCCTGTGTAGCCAAGTTTACATTCCGTGTATTACTCATATCTTATGATGTTTCTTTTTCTGTGTGACTTATTTCAGTTAGAATCATCGTACCTGAATCCACTCATTATGCTGCTACGGGCCTGATGACATAGATTTCATTGCTGAGTGATACTGCATTGTACGTAAGTACCAAAAGTTCTTTATCCATTTTTCACTTTCTGTGATAGAGAACTTGTACGGTAAACGAGGTTCTTGTAAACAGAGGCGTCCCAAATTTTGGGTTGGCTGTGTCTTTTTGATTTTAATTTCCCTAAGCTATAGGACCATAAGTGAAAGTGCCCTAGGCTCTGTTGCTTTGTTTCTTAGATGTTTCAGGAAACACCATACACTTCTCCCGAGTGGCTGTTGGCAATTTACATCCCGCCCATCAGCATAACAAGGCTCCCAGTTCTCCATGGCCTGTCCTGCCTTTCTGGATTTTACACTTTTTTCCGATGGCCCTTTTGACCGGGGGGAAGTGAGACTTCATTGTAGTGCAGATTTCCTTTGCAAGTTTGCTTGGTTGGCCAAAAAGGGCGTATGCGTTTTTTCCTGAATATATTCAGGAAAAAACGCATACGCCCTTTTTGGCCAAGTGCATCATTGTGGACGTTCTGCCTCTTTTCCTATGCTTTCAATGCAATTCCAGTCTACCTCCTGAAATCGGTTTCCTGCAATTCTGCCCCGCTTTCAAGTCCTCTTGGCAGCCTTACTTCAGTATATTTTTGGACGATAGCTGTCATTTATAACTCTGCAGGTTTGTGAATTACAGTGCCCCTGAGCTCCTTTCTTCAACTCGCTTTCTTGTGACCTGGCCGCAACACCGCAGGATGGCTTCAGGCCCTAATCTGGTTCCGGCACGGCACGCTGAGCCTCTGGTTAATTCCTCTTCCTGGTGGGAAATGAGAGTTAAATTTGCCCGTCCAGACACCTCCAGCTAGTCTCTCATTGGTTCTCGCTATTCCTGTTCATCTTCCGCAGAAATTGCAAACTGGGCCAAACAGGAGGTTAAAGGGACTGACTCTCCAAGTCGGGAGAGTGTTAGTAAAGCGTCTGGAATGTTGCACCCGAGTACCAGGGTACAAAAACTGAGACATATTTGAACACGTCTCCCGATCACATGGTTGATCATACTCTAGGTTCCACATGCATGTTTTAGCTGAAGGAAGAATACCTTTAACCTGGGTAGTTGAAACCCGTGGAATGGGTACCATGCAATATGACTTCAAAGGGTCTTCATTTGCTCACCGAACCTCTCCAATCGTATTACTGCTGCGTTTATGCCCCTGTACACATGCTTGATTCTCTTTTGGAGACATAGCAATCCATAGGTTTTAAGATACTTACTAATCAGGTACATTCTTAGGCGTTTAATATGGGGTGTTGAGTCCATTTCGTTGAGCAAGGAGTAGCTCTTGTCTATTCCATATTTGGCTTAAGGAACTTTATCTGTGCTCATTTCAATCTCTGGTTTTATGCAGCACCCCAACTCACCTTTCCCCTTAAGCAAGCATAAGTTGGTTTTCTAAATTTGAGACCCTGTTCTGTTTTGGAATTCAGTTCCTGTGTAGCCAAGTTTACATTCCGTGTATTAGTGATATCTTATGATGTTTCTTTTTCTGTGTGACTTATTTCAGTTAGAATCATCGTACCTGAATCCACTCATTATTCTGCTACGGGCCTGATGACATAGATTTCATTGCTGAGTGATACTGCATTGTACGTAAGTACCACAAGTTCTTTATCCATTTTTCACTTTCTGCGATGTTGAACTTGTACTGTAAATGAGGTTCTTGTAAACAGAGGCGTCCCAAACTTTGGGGTGGCTGTGTCTTTTTGATTTTAATTTCCCTAAGCTATAGGACCATAAGTGGAAGTGCCCTAGGCTCTGTTGCTTTGTTTTTTAGATGTTTCAGGAAACACCATACACTTCTCCTGAGTGTCTGTTGGCAATTTACATCCCGCCCATCAGCATACCAAGGCTCCCAGTTCTCCATGGCCTGTCCTGCCTTTCTGGATTTTACCCTTTTTTCCGATGGCCCTTTTGACCGGGGGGAAGTGAGACTTCATTGTAGTGCAGATTTCCTTTGCAAGCTTGCTTGGTTGGCCAAAAAGGGCGTATGCGTTTTTTCCTGAATATATTCAGGAAAAAACGCATACGCCCTTTTTGGCCAAGTGCATCATTGTGGACGTTCTGCCTCTTTTCCTATGCTTTCAATGCAATTCCAGTCTACCTCCTGAAATCGGTTTCCTGCAATTCTGCCCCGCTTTCAAGTCCTCTTGGCCGCCTTACTTCAGTATATTTTTGGACGATAGCTGTCATTTATAACTCTGCAGGTTTGTGAATTACAGTGCCCCTGAGCTCCTTTCTTCAACTCGCTTTCTTGTGAGCTGGCCGCAACACCGCAGGATGGCTTCAGGCCCTAATCTGGTTCCGGCACGGCACGCTGAGCCTTTGGTTATTTCCTCTTCCTGGTGGGAAATGAGAGTTAAATTTGCCCGTCCAGACACCTCCAGCTAGTCTCTCATTGGTTCTCCCTATTCCTGTTCATCTTCCGCAGAAATTGCAAATTGGGCCAAACAGGAGGTTAAAGGCGCTGACTCTCCAAGTGGGGAGAGTGTTAGTAAAGCATCTGGAATGTTGCACCCGAGTACCATGGGAGGAAAACTGAGACATATTTGAACACTTCTCCCGTTCACATGGTTGATCATACTCTGGGTTCCACATGCAAGTTTCAGCTGAAGGAAGAATACCTTAAACCTGGAGAGTTGAGACCCGTGGAATGGGTACCATGCAATATGACTTCAAAGGGTCTTCATTTGCTCACCGAACCTCTCCAATCCTATCACTGCTGCGTTTATGCCCCTGGACACACGCTTGATTCTCTTATGGAGACATAGCAATCCATAGGTCTTAAGATACTTACTAGTCAGGTACATTCTTAAGCGTTTAATATGGGGTGTTGAGTCCATTTCGTTGAGCAAGGAGTAGCTCTTGTCTATTCCATATTTGGCTTAAGGAACTTTATCTGTGCTCATTTCAATCTCTGGTTTTATGCAGCACCCCAACTCACCTTTCCCCTTAAGCAAGCATAAGTTGGTTTTCTAAATGTGAGACCCTGTTCTGTATTGGAATTCAGTTCCTGTGTAGCCAAGTTTACATTCCGTGTATTACTCATATCTTATGATGTTTCTTTTTCTGTGTGACTTATTTCAGTTAGAATCATCGTACCTGAATCCACACATTATGCTGCTACGGGCCTGATGACATAGATTTCATTGCTGAGTGATACTGCATTGTACGTAAGTACCACAAGTTCTTTATCCATTTTTCACTTTCTGTGATAGAGAACTTGTACGGTAAACGAGGTTCTTGTAAACAGAGGCGTCCCAAATTTTGGGGTTGCTGTGTCTTTTTGATTTTAATTTCCCTAAGCTATAGGACCATAAGTGAAAGTGCCCTAGGCTCTGTTGCTTTGTTTCTTAGATGTTTTAGGAAACACCATACACTTCTCCCGAGTGGCTGTTGGCAATTTACATCCCGCCCATCAGCATACCAAGGCTCCCAGTTCTCCATGGCCTGTCCTGCCTTTCTGGATTTTACACTTTTTTCCGATGGCCCTTTTGACCGGGGGGAAGTGAGACTTCATTGTAGTGCAGATTTCCTTTGCAAGCTTGCTTGGTTGGCCAAAAAGGGCGTATGCGTTTTTTCCTGAATATATTCAGGAAAAAACGCATACGCCCTTTTTGGCCAAGTGCATCATTGTCGACGTTCTGCCTCTTTTCCTATGCTTTCAATGCAATTCCAGTGTACCTCCTGAAATCGGTTTCCTGCAATTCTGCCCCGCTTTCAAGTCCTCTTGGCAGCCTTACTTCAGTATATTTTTGGACGATAGCTGTCATTTATAACTCTGCAGGTTTGTGAATTACAGTGCCCCTGAGCTCCTTTCTTCAACTCGCTTTCTTGTGAGCTGGCCGCAACACCGCAGGATGGCTTCAGGCCCTAATCTGGTTCCGGCACGGCACGCTGAGCCTTTGGTTATTTCCTCTTCCTGGTGGGAAATGAGAGTTAAATTTGCCCGTCCAGACACCTCCAGCTAGTCTCTCATTGGTTCTCCCTATTCCTGTTCATCTTCCGCAGAAATTGCAAATTGGGCCAAACAGGAGGTTAAAGGCGCTGACTCTCCAAGTGGGGAGAGTGTTAGTAAAGCATCTGGAATGTTGCACCCGAGTACCATGGGAGGAAAACTGAGACATATTTGAACACTTCTCCCGTTCACATGGTTGATCATACTCTGGGTTCCACATGCAAGTTTCAGCTGAAGGAAGAATACCTTAAACCTGGAGAGTTGAGACCCGTGGAATGGGTACCATGCAATATTACTTCAAATGGTCTTCATTTGCACACCGAACCTCTCCAATCCTATCACTGCTGCGTTTATGCCCCTGGACACACGCTTGATTCTCTTATGGAGACATAGCAATCCATAGGTTTTAAGATACTTACTAGTCAGGTACATTCTTAAGCGTTTAATATGGGGTGTTGAGTCCATTTCGTTGAGCAAGGAGTAGCTCTTGTCTATTCCATATTTGGCTTAAGGAACTTGATCTGTGCTCAGTTCAAGCTCTGGTTTTATGCAGCACCCCAACTCACCTTTCCCCTTAAGCAAGCATAAGTTGGTTTTCTAAATTTGAGACCCTGTTCTGTTTTGGAATTCAGTTCCTGTGTAGCCAAGTTTACATTCCGTGTATTAGTGATATCTTATGATGTTTCTTTTTCTGTGTGACTTATTTCAGTTAGAATCATCTTACCTGAATCCACTCATTATGCTGCTACGGGCCTGATGACATAGATTTCATTGCTGAGTGATACTGCATTGTACGTAAGTACCACAAATTCTTTATCCATTTTTCACTTTCTGTGATAGAGAACTTGTACGGTAAACGAGGTTCTTGTAAACAGAGGCGTCCCAAATTTTGGGGTGGCTGTGTCTTTTTGATTTTAATTTCCCTAAGCTATATGACCATAAGTGAAAGTGCCCTAGGCTCTGTTGCTTTGTTTCTTAGATGTTTCAGGAAACACCATACACTTCTCCTGAGTGGCTGTTGGCAATTTACATCCCGCCCATCAGCATAACAAGACTCCCAGTTCTCCATGGCCTGTCCTGCCTTTCTGGATTTTACACTTTTTTCAGATGGCCCTTTTGACCGGGGGGAAGTGAGACTTCATTGTAGTGCAGATTTCCTTTGCAAGTTTGCTTGGTTGGCCAAAAAGGGCGTATGCGTTTTTTCCTGAATATATTCAGGAAAAAACGCATACGCCCTTTTTGGCCAAGTGCATCATTGTGGACGTTCTGCCTCTTTTCCTATGCTTTCAATGCAATTCCAGTCTACCTCCTGAAATCGGTTTCCTGCAATTCTGCCCCGCATTCAAGTCCTCTTGGCAGCCTTACTTCAGTATATTTTTGGACGATAGCTGTCATTTATAACTCTGCAGGTTTGTGAATTACAGTGCCCCTGAGCTCCTTTCTTCAACTCGCTTTCTTGTGAGCTGGCCGCAACACCGCAGGATGGCTTCAGGCCCTAATCTTGTTCCGGCATGGCACGCTGAACCTTTGGTTAATTCCTCTTCCTGGTGGGAAATGAGAGTTAAATTTGCCCGTCCAGACACCTCCAGCTAGTCTCTCATTGGTTCTCCCTATTCCTGTTCATCTTCCGCAGAAATTGCAAACTGGGCCAAACAGGAGGTTAAAGGGACTGACTCTCCAAGTGGGGAGAGTGTTAGTAAAGCGTCTGGAATGTTGCACCCGAGTACCAGGGGAGGAAAACTGAGACATATTTGAACACGTCTCCCGTTCACACTGTTGATCATACTCTGGGTTCCACATGCATATTTTAGCTGAAGGAAGAATACCTTAAACCTGGAGAGTTGAGACCCGTGTAATGGGTACCATGCAATATGACTTCAAAGGGTCTTCATTTGCTCACCGAACCTCTCCAATCCTATCACTGCTGCGTTTATGTCCCTGTACACATGCTTGATTCTCTTTCGGAGACATAGCAATCCATAGGTTTTAAGATACTTAAGAGTCAGGTACATTCTTAGGCGTTTAATATGCGGTGTTGAGTCCATTTCGTTGAGCAAGGAGTAGCTCTTGTCTATTCCATATTTGGCTTAAGGAACTTTATCTGTGCTCATTTCAATCTCTGGTTTTATGCAGCACCCCAACTCACCTTTACCCTTAAACAAGCATAAGTTGGTTTTCTAAATTTGAGACCCTGTTCTGTTCTGTAATTCAGTTCCTGTGTAGCCAAGTTTACATTCCGTGTATTACTGATATCTTATGATGTTTCTTTTTCTGTGTGACTTATTTCAGTTAGAATCATCGTACCTGAATCCACTCATTGTGCTGCTACGGGCCTGATGACATAGATTTCACTGCTGAGTGATACTGCATTGTACGTAAGTACCACAAGTTCTTTATCCATTTTTCACTTTCTGTGATATTGAACTTGTACGGTAAATGAGGTTCTTGTAAACAGAGGCGTCCCAAACATTGGGGTGGCTGTATCTATTTGATTTTAATTTCCCTCAGCTATAGGACCATAAGTGGAAGTGCCCTAGGCTCTGTTGCTTTGTTTTTTAGATGTTTCAGGAAACACCATACACTTCTCCCGAGTGTCTGTTGGCAATTTACATCCCGCCCATCAGCATAACAAGGCTCCCAGTTCTCCATGGCCTGTCCTGCCTTTCTGGATTTTACACTTTTTTCAGATGACCCTTTTGACCGGGGGGAAGTGAGACTTCATTGTAGTGCAGATTTCCTTTGCAAGCTTGCTTGGTTGGCCAAAAAGGGCGTATGCGTTTTTTCCTGAATATATTCAGGAAAAAACGCATACGCCCTTTTTGGCCAAGTGCATCATTGTGGACGTTCTGCCTCTTTTCCTATGCTTTCAATGCAATTCCAGTCTACCTTCTGAAATCGGTTTCCTGCAATTCTGCTCCGCTTTCAAGTCCTCTTGGTAGCCTTACTTCAGTATATTTTTGGACGATAGTTGTCATTTATAACTCTGCAGGTTTGTGAATTACAGTGCCCCTGAGCTCCTTTCTTCAACTCGTTTTCTTGTGAGCTGGCCGCAACACCGCAGGATCGCTTCAGGCCCTAATCTGGTTCCGGCACGGCACGCTGAGCCTTTGGTTATTTCCTCTTCCTGGTGGGAAATGAGAGTTAAATTTGCCCGTCCAGACACCTCCAGCTAGTCTCTCATTGGTTCTCGCTATTCCTGTTCATCTTCCGCAGAAATTGCAAACTGGGCCAAACAGGAGGTTAAAGGGACTGACTCTCCAAGTCGGGAGAGTGTTAGTAAAGCGTCTGGAATGTTGCACCCGAGTACCAGGGTACGAAAACTGAGACATATTTGAACACGTCTCCCGATCACATGGTTGATCATACTCTAGGTTCCACATGCATGTTTTAGCTGAAGGAAGAATACCTTAAACCTGGAGAGTTGAAACCCGTGGAATGGGTACCATGCAGTATGACTTCAAAGGGTCTTCATTTGCTCACCGAACCTCTCCAATCCTATCACTGCTGCGTTTATGTCCCTGTACACATGCTTGATTCTCTTTCAGAGACATAGCAATCCATAGGTTTTAAGATACTTAAGAGTCAGGTACATTCTTAGGCGTTTAATATGCGGTGTTGAGTCCATTTCGTTGAGCAAGGAGTAGCTCTTGTCTATTCCATATTTGGCTTAAGGAACTTTATCTGTGCTCATTTCAATCTCTGGTTTTATGCAGCACCCCAACTCACCTTTACCCTTAAACAAGCATAAGTTGGTTTTCTAAATTTGAGACCCTGTTCTGTTCTGTAATTCAGTTCCTGTGTAGCCAAGTTTACATTCCGTGTATTACTGATATCTTATGATGTTTCTTTTTCTGTGTGACTTATTTCAGTTAGAATCATCGTACCTGAATCCACTCATTGTGCTGCTACGGGCCTGATGACATAGATTTCACTGCTGAGTGATACTGCATTGTACGTAAGTACCACAAGTTCTTTATCCATTTTTCACTTTCTGTGATATTGAACTTGTACGGTAAACGAGGTTCTTGTAAACAGAGGCGTCCCAAATTTTGGGGTGGCTGTGTCGTTTTGATTTTAATTTCCCTAAGGTATAGGGCCATAAGTGGAAGTGCCCTAGGCTCTGTTGCTTTGTTTTTTAGATGTTTCAGGAAACACCATACACTTCTCCCGAGTGTCTGTTGGCAATTTACATCCCGCCCATCAGCATAACAAGGCTCCCAGTTCTCCATGGCCTGTCCTGCCTTTCTGGATTTTACACTTTTTTCAGATGGCCCTTTTGACCGGGGGGAAGTGAGACTTCATTGTAGTGCAGATTTCCTTTGCAAGCTTGCTTGGTTGGCCAAAAAGGGCGTATGCGTTTTTTCCTGAATATATTCAGGAAAAAACGCATACGCCCTTTTTGGCCAAGTGCATCATTGTGGACGTTCTGCCTCTTTTCCTATGCTTTCAATGCAATTCCAGTCTACCTCCTGAAATCGGTTTCCTGCAATTCTGCCCCGCTTTCAAGTCCTCTTGGCAGCCTTACTTCAGTATATTTTTGGACGATAGCTGTCATTTATAACTCTGCAGGTTTGTGAATTACAGTGCCCCTGAGCTCCTTTCTTCAACTCGCTTTCTTGTGAGCTGGCCGCAACACCGCAGGATGGCTTCAGGCCCTAATCTGGTTCCGGCATGGCATGCTGAGCCTTTGGTTATTTCCTCTTCCTGGTGGGAAATGAGAGTTAAATTTGCCCGTCCAGACACCTCCAGCTAGTTTCTCATTGGTTCTCCCTATTCCTGTTCATCTTCCGCAGAAATTGCAAACTGGGCCAAACAGGAGGTTAAAGGCGCTGACTCTCCAAGTGGGGAGAGTGTTAGTAAAGCGTCTGGAATGTTGCACCCGAGTACCAGGGTACGAAAACTGAGACATATTTGAACACGTCTCCCGTTCACACTGTTGATCATACTCTGGGTTCCACATGCATATTTTAGCTGAAGGAAGAATACCTTAAACCTGGAGAGTTGAGACCCGTGTAATGGGTACCATGCAATATGACTTCAAAGGGTCTTCATTTGCTCACCGAACGTCTCCAATCCTATCACTGCTGCGTTTATGCCCCTGTACACACGCTTGATTCTCTTATGGAGACAAAGCAATCCATAGGTTTTAAGATACTTACTAGTCAGGTACATTCTTAGGCGTTTAATATGCGGTGTTGAGTCTATTTCGTTGAGCAAGGAGTAGCTCTTGTCTATTCCATATTTGGCTTAAGGAACTTTATCTGTGCTCATTTCAATCTCTGGTTTTATACAGCACCCCAACTCACCTTTCCCCTTAAGCAAGCATAAGTTGGTTTTCTAAATTTGAGACCCTGTTGTGTTTTGGAATTCAGTTCCTGTGTAGCCAAGTTTACATTCCGTGTATTAGTGATATCTTATGATGTTTCTTTTTCTGTGTGACTTATTTCAGTTAGAATCATCGTACCTGAATCCACTCATTATGCTGCTACGGGCCTGATGACATAGATTTCATTGCTGAGTGATACTGCATTGTACGTAAGTACCACAAGTTCTTTATCCATTTTTCACTTTCTGTGATAGAGAACTTGTACCGTAAACGAGGTTCATGTAAACAGAGGCGTCCCAAATTTTGGGGTGGCTGTGTCTTTTTGATTTTAATTTCCCTAAGCTATAGGACCATAAGTGAAAGTGCCCTAGGCTTTGTTGCTTTGTTTCTTAGATGTTTCAGGAAACACCATACACTTCTCCCGAGTGGCTGTTGGCAATTTACATCCCGCCCATCAGCATAACAAGGCTCCCAGTTCTCCATGGCCTGTCCTGCCTTTCTGGATTTTACACTTTTTTCAGATGGCCCTTTTGACCGGGGGGAAGTGAGACTTCATTGTAGTGCAGATTTCCTTTGCAAGTTTGCTTGGTTGGCTAAAAAGGGCGTATGCGTTTTTTCCTGAATATATTCAGGAAAAAACGCATACGCCCTTTTTGGCCAAGTGCATCATTGTGGACGTTCTGCCTCTTTTCCTATGCTTTCAATGCAATTCCAGTCTACCTCCTGAAATCGGTTTCCTGCAATTCTGCCCTGCTTTCAAGTCCTCTTGGCAGCCTTACTTCAGTATATTTTTGGACGATAGCTGTCATTTATAACTCTGCAGGTTTGTGAATTACAGTGCCCCTGAGCTCCTTTCTTCAACTTGCTTTCTTGTGAGCTGGCCGCAACACCGCAGGATGGCTTCAGGCCCTAATCTTGTTCCGGCATGGCACGCTGAGCCTTTGGTTATTTCCTCTTCCTGGTGGGAAATGAGAGTTAAATTTGCCCGTCCAGACACCTCCAGCTAGTCTCTCATTGGTTCTCGCTATTCCTGTTCATCTTCCACAGAAATTGCAAACTGGGCCAAACAGGAGGTTAAAGGCGCTGACTCTCCAAGTGGGGAGAGTGTTAGTAAAGCGTCTGGAATGTTGCACCCGAGTACCAGGGGAGGAAAACTGAGACATATTTGAACACGTCTCCCGTTCACACTGTTGATCATACTCTGGGTTCCACATGCACATTTTAGCTGAAGGAAGAATACCTTAAACCTGGAGAGTTGAGACCCGTGTAATGGGTACCATGCAATATGACTTCAAAGGGTCTTCATTTGCTCACCGAACCTCTCCAATCCTATCACTGCTGCGTTTATGTCCCTGTACACATGCTTGATTCTCTTTCGGAGACATAGCAATCCATAGGTTTTAAGATACTTAAGAGTCAGGTACATTCTTAGGCGTTTAATATGCGGTGTTGAGTCCATTTCGTTGAGCAAGGAGTAGCTCTTGTCTATTCCATATTTGGCTTAAGGAACTTTATCTGTGCTCATTTCAATCTCTGGTTTTATGCAGCACCCCAACTCACCTTTCCCCTTAAGCAAGCATAAGTTGGTTTTCTAAATTTGAGACCCTGTTCTGTTCTGTAATTCAGTTCCTGTGTAGCCAAGTTTACATTCCGTGTATTACTGATATCTTATGATGTTTCTTTTTCTGTGTGACTTATTTCAGTTAGAATCATCGTACCTGAATCCACTCATTGTGCTGCTACGGGCCTGATGACATAGATTTCACTGCTGAGTGATACTGCATTGTACGTAAGTACCACAAGTTCTTTATCCATTTTTCACTTTCTGTGATATTGAACTTGTACGGTAAACGAGGTTCTTGTAAACAGAGGCGTCCCAAACATTGGGGTGGCTGTATCTTTTTGATTTTAATTTCCCAAAGCTATAGGACCATAAGTGGAAGTGCCCTAGGCTCTGTTGCTTTGTTTTTTAGACGTTTCAGGAAACACCATACACTTCTCCCGAGTGTCTGTTGGCAATTTACATCCCGCCCATCAGCATAACAAGGCTCCCAGTTCTCCATGGCCTGTCCTGCCTTTCTGGATTTTACACTTTTTTCAGATGGCCCTTTTGACCGGGGGGAAGTGAGACTTCATTGTAGTGCAGATTTCCTTTGCAAGTTTGCTTGGTTGGCCAAAAAGGGCGTATGCGTTTTTTCCTGAATATATTCAGGAAAAAACGTATACACCCTTTTTGGCCAAGTGCATCATTGTGGACGTTCTGCCTCTTTTCCTATGCTTTCAATGCATTTCCAGTCTACCTCCTGAAATCGGTTTCCTGCAATTCTGCTCCGCTTTCAAGTCCTCTTGGTAGCCTTACTTCAGTATATTTTTGGACGATAGTTGTCATTTATAACTCTGCAGGTTTGTGAATTACAGTGCCCCTGAGCTCCTTTCTTCAACTCGTTTTCTTGTGAGCTGGCCGCAACACCGCAGGATGGCTTCAGGCCCTAATCTGGTTCCGGCACAGCACGCTGAGCCTTTGGTTATTTCCTCTTCCTGGTGGGAAATGAGAGTTAAATTTGCCCGTCCAGACACCTCCAGCTAGTCTCTCATTGGTTCTCGCTATTCCTGTTCATCTTCCGCAGAAATTGCAAACTGGGCCAAACAGGAGGTTAAAGGGACTGACTCTCCAAGTCGGGAGAGTGTTAGTAAAGCGTCTGGAATGTTGCACCCGAGTACCAGGGTACGAAAACTGAGACATATTTGAACACGTCTCCCGATCACATGGTTGATCATACTCTAGGTTCCACATGCATGTTTTAGCTGAAGGAAGAATACCTTAAACGTGGGTAGTTGAAACCCGTGGAATGGGTACCATGCAGTATGACTTCAAAGGGTCTTCATTTGCTCACTGAACCTCTCCAATCCTATCACTGCTGCGTTTATGTCCCTGTACACATGCTTGATTCTCTTTCGGAGACATAGCAATCCATAGGTTTTAAGATACTTAAGAGTCAGGTACATTCTTAGGCGTTTAATATGCGGTGTTGAATCCATTTCGTTGAGCAAGGAGTAGCTCTTGTCTATTCCATATTTGGCTTAAGGAACTTTATCTGTGCTCATTTCAATCTCTGCTTTTATGCAGCATCCCAACTCACCTTTACCCTTAAGCAAGCATAAGTTGGTTTTCTAAATTTGAGTCCCTGTTCTGTTCTGTAATTCAGTTCCTGTGTAGCCAAGTTTACATTCCGTGTATTACTGATATCTTATGATGTTTCTTTTTCTGTGTGACTTATTTCAGTTAGAATCATCGTACCTGAATCCACTCATTGTGCTGCTACGGGCCTGATGACATAGATTTCACTGCTGTGTGATACTGCATTGTACGTAAGTACCACAAGTTCTTTATCCATTTTTCACTTTCTGTGATATTGAACTTGTACGGTAAACGAGGTTCTTGTAAACAGAGGCGTCCCAAACTTTGGGGTGGCTGTGTCGTTTTGATTTTAATTTCCCTAAGCTATAGGGCCATAAGTGGAAGTGCCCTAGGCTCTGTTGCTTTGTTTTTTAGATGTTTCAGGAAACACCATACACTTCTCCCGAGTGTCTGTTGGCAATTTACATCCCGCCCATCAGCATAACAAGGCTCCCAGTTCTCCATGGCCTGTCCTGCCTTTCTGGATTTTACACTTTTTTCAGATGGCCCTTTTGACCGGGGGGAAGTGAGACTTCATTGTAGTGCAGATTTCCTTTGCAAGTTTGCTTGGTTGGCCAAAAAGGGCGTATGCGTTTTTTCCTGAATATATTCAGGAAAAAACGCATACGCCCTTTTTGGCCAAGTGCATCATTGTGGACGTTCTGCCTCTTTTCCTATGCTTTCAATGCAATTACAGTCTACCTCCTGAAATCGGTTTCCTGCAATTCTGCCCCGCTTTCAAGTCCTCTTGGCAGCCTTACTTCAGTATATTTTTGGACGATAGCTGTCATTTATAACTCTGCAGGTTTGTGAATTACAGTGCCCCTGAGCTCCTTTCTTCAACTCGCTTTCTTGTGAGCTGGCCGCAACACCGCAGGATGGCTTCAGGCCCTAATCTGGTTCCGGCATGGCACGCTGAGCCTTTGGTTATTTCCTCTTCCTGGTGGGAAATGAGAGTTAAATTTGCCCGTCCAGACACCTCCAGCTAGTTTCTCATTGGTTCTCCCTATTCCTGTTCATCTTCCGCAGAAATTGCAAACTGGGCCAAACAGGAGGTTAAAGGCGCTGACTCTCCAAGTGGGGAGAGTGTTAGTAAAGCGTCTGGAATGTTGCACCCGAGTACCAGGGTACGAAAACTGAGACATATTTGAACACGTCTCCCGTTCACACTGTTGATCATACTCTGGGTTCCACATGCATATTTTAGCTGAAGGAAGAATACCTTAAACCTGGAGAGTTGAGACCCGTGTAATGGGTACCATGCAATATGACTTCAAAGGGTCTTCATTTGCTCACCGAACCTCTCCAATCCTATCACTGCTGCGTTTATGCCCCTGTACACACGCTTGATTCTCTTTTGGAGACATAGCAATCCATAGGTTTTAAGATACTTACTAGTAAGGTACATTCTTAGGCGTTTAATATGGGGTGTTGAGTCCATTTCGTTGAGCAAGGAGTAGCTCTTTTCTATTCCATATTTGGCTTAAGGAACTTTATCTGTGCTCATTTCAATCTCTGGTTTTATGCAGCACCCCAACTCACCTTTCCCCTTAAGCAAGCATAAGTTGGTTTTCTAAATTTGAGACCCTGTTGTGTTTTGGAATTCAGTTCCTGTGTAGCCAAGTTTACATTCCGTGTATTAGTGATATCTTATGATGTTTCTTTTTCTGTGTGACTTATTTCAGTTAGAATCATCATACCTGAATCCACTCATTATGCTGCTACGGGCCTGATGACATAGATTTCATTGCTGAGTGATACTGCATTGTACGTAAGTACCACAAGTTCTTTATCCATTTTTCACTTTCTGTGATATTGAACTTGTACGGTAAACGAGGTTCTTGTAAACAGAGGCGTCCCAAACTTTGGGGTAGCTGTGTCTTTTTGATTTTAATTTCCCTAAGCTATAGGACCATAAGTGAAAGTGCCCTAGGCTCTGTTGCTTTGTTTCTTAGATGTTTCAGGAAACACCATACACTTCTCCCAAGTGTCTGTTGGCAATTTACATCCCGCCCATCAGCATAACAAGGCTCCCAGTTCTCCATGGCCTGTCCTGCCTTTCTGGATTTTACACCTTTTTCAGATGGCCCTTTTGACCGGGGGGAAGTGAGACTTCATTGTAGTGCAGATTTCCTTTGCAAGTTTGCTTGGTTGGCCAAAAAGGGCGTATGCGTTTTTTCCTGAATATATTCAGGAAAAAACGCATACGCCCTTTTTGGCCAAGTGCATCATTGTGGACGTTCTGCCTCTTTTCCTATGCTTTCAATGCATTTCCAGTCTACCTCCTGAAATCGGTTTCCTGCAATTCTGCTCCGCTTTCAAGTCCTCTTGGTAGCCTTACTTCAGTATATTTTTGGACGATAGTTGTCATTTATAACTCTGCAGGTTTGTGAATTACAGTGCCCCTGAGCTCCTTTCTTCAACTCGTTTTCTTGTGAGCTGGCCGCAACACCGCAGGATGGCTTCAGGCCCTAATCTGGTTCCGGCACAGCACGCTGAGCCTTTGGTTATTTCCTCTTCCTGGTGGGAAATGAGAGTTAAATTTGCCCGTCCAGACACCTCCAGCTAGTCTCTCATTGGTTCTCGCTATTCCTGTTCATCTTCCGCAGAAATTGCAAACTGGGCCAAACAGGAGGTTAAAGGGACTGACTCTCCAAGTCGGGAGAGTGTTAGTAAAGCGTCTGGAATGTTGCACCCGAGTACCAGGGTACGAAAACTGAGACATATTTGAACACGTCTCCCGATCACATGGTTGATCATACTCTAGGTTCCACATGCATGTTTTAGCTGAAGGAAGAATACCTTAAACGTGGGTAGTTGAAACCCGTGGAATGGGTACCATGCAGTATGACTTCAAAGGGTCTTCATTTGCTCACTGAACCTCTCCAATCCTATCACTGCTGCGTTTATGTCCCTGTACACATGCTTGATTCTCTTTCGGAGACATAGCAATCCATAGGTTTTAAGATACTTAAGAGTCAGGTACATTCTTAGGCGTTTAATATGCGGTGTTGAATCCATTTCGTTGAGCAAGGAGTAGCTCTTGTCTATTCCATATTTGGCTTAAGGAACTTTATCTGTGCTCATTTCAATCTCTGCTTTTATGCAGCATCCCAACTCACCTTTACCCTTAAGCAAGCATAAGTTGGTTTTCTAAATTTGAGTCCCTGTTCTGTTCTGTAATTCAGTTCCTGTGTAGCCAAGTTTACATTCCGTGTATTACTGATATCTTATGATGTTTCTTTTTCTGTGTGACTTATTTCAGTTAGAATCATCGTACCTGAATCCACTCATTGTGCTGCTACGGGCCTGATGACATAGATTTCACTGCTGTGTGATACTGCATTGTACGTAAGTACCACAAGTTCTTTATCCATTTTTCACTTTCTGTGATATTGAACTTGTACGGTAAACGAGGTTCTTGTAAACAGAGGCGTCCCAAACTTTGGGGTGGCTGTGTCGTTTTGATTTTAATTTCCCTAAGCTATAGGGCCATAAGTGGAAGTGCCCTAGGCTCTGTTGCTTTGTTTTTTAGATGTTTCAGGAAACACCATACACTTCTCCCGAGTGTCTGTTGGCAATTTACATCCCGCCCATCAGCATAACAAGGCTCCCAGTTCTCCATGGCCTGTCCTGCCTTTCTGGATTTTACACTTTTTTCAGATGGCCCTTTTGACCGGGGGGAAGTGAGACTTCATTGTAGTGCAGATTTCCTTTGCAAGTTTGCTTGGTTGGCCAAAAAGGGCGTATGCATTTTTTCCTGAATATATTCAGGAAAAAACGCATACGCCCTTTTTGGCCAAGTGCATCATTGTGGACGTTCTGCCTCTTTTCCTATGCTTTCAATGCAATTCCAGTCTACCTCCTGAAATCGGTTTCCTGCAATTCTGCCCCGCTTTCAAGTCCTCTTGGCAGCCTTACTTCAGTATATTTTTGGACGATAGCTGTCATTTATAACTCTGCAGGTTTGTGAATTACAGTGCCCCTGAGCTCCTTTCTTCAACTCGCTTTCTTGTGAGCTGGCCGCAACACCGCAGGATGGCTTCAGGCCCTAATCTGGTTCCGGCATGGCACGCTGAGCCTTTGGTTATTTCCTCTTCCTGGTGGGAAATGAGAGTTAAATTTGCCCGTCCAGACACCTCCAGCTAGTTTCTCATTGGTTCTCCCTATTCCTGTTCATCTTCCGCAGAAATTGCAAACTGGGCCAAACAGGAGGTTAAAGGCGCTGACTCTCCAAGTGGGGAGAGTGTTAGTAAAGCGTCTGGAATGTTGCACCCGAGTACCAGGGTACGAAAACTGAGACATATTTGAACACGTCTCCCGTTCACACTGTTGATCATACTCTGGGTTCCACATGCATATTTTAGCTGAAGGAAGAATACCTTAAACCTGGAGAGTTGAGACCCGTGTAATGGGTACCATGCAATATGACTTCAAAGGGTCTTCATTTGCTCACCGAACCTCTCCAATCCTATCACTGCTGCGTTTATGCCCCTGTACACACGCTTGATTCTCTTTTGGAGACATAGCAATCCATAGGTTTTAAGATACTTACTAGTAAGGTACATTCTTAGGCGTTTAATATGGGGTGTTGAGTCCATTTCGTTGAGCAAGGAGTAGCTCTTTTCTATTCCATATTTGGCTTAAGGAACTTTATCTGTGCTCATTTCAATCTCTGGTTTTATGCAGCACCCCAACTCACCTTTCCCCTTAAGCAAGCATAAGTTGGTTTTCTAAATTTGAGACCCTGTTGTGTTTTGGAATTCAGTTCCTGTGTAGCCAAGTTTACATTCCGTGTATTAGTGATATCTTATGATGTTTCTTTTTCTGTGTGACTTATTTCAGTTAGAATCATCATACCTGAATCCACTCATTATGCTGCTACGGGCCTGATGACATAGATTTCATTGCTGAGTGATACTGCATTGTACGTAAGTACCACAAGTTCTTTATCCATTTTTCACTTTCTGTGATATTGAACTTGTACGGTAAACGAGGTTCTTGTAAACAGAGGCGTCCCAAACTTTGGGGTAGCTGTGTCTTTTTGATTTTAATTTCCCTAAGCTATAGGACCATAAGTGAAAGTGCCCTAGGCTCTGTTGCTTTGTTTCTTAGATGTTTCAGGAAACACCATACACTTCTCCCAAGTGTCTGTTGGCAATTTACATCCCGCCCATCAGCATAACAAGGCTCCCAGTTCTCCATGGCCTGTCCTGCCTTTCTGGATTTTACACCTTTTTCAGATGGCCCTTTTGACCGGGGGGAAGTGAGACTTCATTGTAGTGCAGATTTCCTTTGCAAGCTTGCTTGGTTGGCCAAAAAGGGCGTATGCGTTTTTTCCTGAATATATTCAGGAAAAAACGCATACGCCCTTTTTGGCCAAGTGCATCATTGTGGACGTTCTGCCTCTTTTCCTATGCTTTCAATGCAATTCCAGTCTACCTCCTGAAATCGGTTTCCTGCAATTCTGCCCCGCTTTCAAGTCCTCTTGGCAGCCTTACTTCAGTATATTTTTGGACGATAGCTGTCATTTATAACTCTGCAGGTTTGTGAATTACAGTGCCCCTGAGCTCCTTTCTTCAACTTGCTTTCTTGTGAGCTGGCCGCAACACCGCAGGATGGCTTCAGGCCCTATTCTGGTTCCGGCACGGCACGCTGAGCCTTTGGTTATTTCCTCTTCCTGGTGGGAAATGAGAGTTAAATTTGCCCGTCCAGACACCTCCAGCTAGTCTCTCATTGGTTCTCACTATTCCTGTTTATCTTCCGCAGAAATTGCAAACTGGGCCAAACAGGAGGTTAAAGGCGCTGACTCTCCAAGTGGGGAGAGTGTTAGTAAAGCGTCTGGAATGTTGCACCCGAGTACCAGGGGAGGAAAACTGAGACATATTTGAACACGTCTCCCGTTCACACGATTGATCATACTCTGGGTTCCACATGCATGTTTTAGCTGAAGGAAGAATACCTTAAACCTGGAGAGTTGAGACCCGTGGAATGGGTACCATGCAATATGACTTCAAAGGGTCTTCATTTGCTCACCGAACCTCTCCAATCCTATCACTGCTGCGTTTATGTCCCTGTACACATGCTTGATTCTCTTTCGGAGACATAGCAATCCATAGGTTTTAAGATACTTAAGAGTCAGGTACATTCTTAGGCGTTTAATATGTGGTGTTGAGTCCATTTCGTTGAGCAAGGAGTAGCTCTTGTCTATTCCATATTTGGCTTAAGGAACTTTATCTGTGCTCATTTCAATCTCTGGTTTTATGCAGCACCCCAACTCACCTTTACCCTTAAGCAAGCATAAGTTGGTTTTCTAAATTTGAGACCCTGTTCTGTTCTGTAATTCAGTTCCTGTGTAGCCAAGTTTACATTCCGTGTATTAGTGATATCTTATGATGTTTCTTTTTCTGTGTGACTTATTTCAGTTAGAATCATCGTACCTGAATCCACTCATTGTGCTGCTACGGGCCTGATGACTTAGATTTCACTGCTGAGTGATACTGCATTGTACGTAAGTACCACAAGTTCTTTATCCATTTTTCACTTTCTGTGATATTGAACTTGTACGGTAAACGAGGTTCTTGTAAACAGAGGCGTCCCAAACATTGGGGTGGCTGTATCTTTTTGATTTTAATTTCCCTAAGCTATAGGACCATAAGTGGAAGTGCCCTAGGCTCTGTTGCTTTGTTTTTTAGATGTTTCAGGAAACACCATACACTTCTCCCGAGTGTCTGTTGGCAATTGACATCCCGCCCATCAGCATAACAAAGCTCCCAGTTCTCCATGGCCTGTTCTGCGTTTCTTGATTTTACACTTTTTTCAGATGGCCCTTTTGACCGGGGGGAAGTGAGACTTCATTGTAGTGCAGATTTCCTTTGCAAGCTTGCTTGGTTGGCCAAAAAGGGCGTATGCGTTTTTTCCTGAATATATTCAGGAAAAAACACATACGCCCTTTTTGGCCAAGTGCATCATTGTGGACGTTCTGCCTCTTTTCCTATGCTTTCAATGCAATTCCAGTCTACCTCCTGAAATCGGTTTCCTGCAATTCTGCCCCGCTTTCAAGTCCTCTTGGCAGCCTTACTTCAGTATATTTTTGGACGATAGCTGTCATTTATAACTCTGCAGGTTTGTGAATTACAGTGCCCCTGAGCCCCTTTCTTCAACTCGCTTTCTTGTGACCTGGCCTCAACACCGCAGGATGGCTTCAGGCCCTAATCTTGTTCCGGCATGGCACGCTGAGCCTTTGGTTATTTCCTCTTCCTGGTGGGAAATGAGAGTTAAATTTGCCCGTCCAGACACCTCCAGCTAGTCTCTCATTGGTTCTCGCTATTCCTGTTCATCTTCCGCAGAAATTGCAAACTGGGCTAAACAGGAGGTTAAAGGGACTGACTCTCCAAGTCGGGAGAGTGTTAGTAAAGCGTCTGGAATGTTGCACCCGAGTACCAGGGTACGAAAACTGAGACATATTTGAACACGTCTCCCGATCACATGGTTGATCATACTCTAGGTTCCACATGCATGTTTTAGCTGAAGGAAGAATACCTTAAA
The DNA here is from genome assembly GCF_963455315.2 of Globicephala melas. NCBI lineage: Eukaryota > Metazoa > Chordata > Mammalia > Artiodactyla > Delphinidae > Globicephala > Globicephala melas. The sequence continues at coordinate 125,646 of NW_027207570.1, read as the reverse complement.
CCTGGGTAGTTGAAACCCGTGGAATGGGTACCATGCAATATGACTTCAAAGGGTCTTCATTTGCTCACCGAACCTCTCCAATCCTATCACTGCTGCGTTTATGTCCCTGTACACATGCTTGATTCTCTTTCGGAGACATAGCAATCCATAAGTTTTAAGATACTTAAGAGTCAGGTACATTCTTAGGCGTTTAATATGCGGTGTTGAGTCCATTTCGTTGAGCAAGGAGTAGCTCTTGTCTATTCCATATTTGGCTTAAGGAACTTTATCTGTGCTCATTTCAATCTCTGGTTTTATGCAGCACCCCAACTCACCTTTACCCTTAAACAAGCATAAGTTGGTTTTCTAAATTTGAGACCCTGTTCTGTTCTGTAATTCAGTTCCTGTGTAGCCAAGTTTACATTCCGTGTATTACTGATATCTTATGATGTTTCTTTTTCTGTGTGACTTATTTCAGTTAGAATCATCGTACCTGAATCCACTCATTGTGCTGCTACGGGCCTGATGACATAGATTTCACTGCTGAGTGATACTGCATTGTACGTAAGTACCACAAGTTCTTTATCCATTTTTCACTTTCTGTGATATTGAACTTGTACGGTAAACGAGGTTCTTGTAAACAGAGGCGTCCCAAACATTGGGGTGGCTGTATCTTTTTGATTTTAATTTCCCTAAGCTATAGGACCATAAGTGGAAGTGCCCTAGGCTCTGTTGCTTTGTTTTTTAGATGTTTCAGGAAACACCATACACTTCTCCCGAGTGTCTGTTGGCAATTTACATCCCGCCCATCATCATAACAAGGCTCCCAGTTCTCCATGGCCTGTTCTGCCTTTCTGCATTTTACACTTTTTTCAGATGGCCCTTTTGACCGGGGGGAAGTGAGACTTCATTGTAGTGCAGATTTCCTTTGCAAGTTTGCTTGGTTGGCCAAAAAGGGCGTATGCGTTTCTTCCTGAATATATTCAGGAAAAAACGCATACGCCCTTTTCGGCCAAGTGCATCATTGTGGACGTTCTGCCTCTTTTCCTATGCTTTCAATGCAATTCCAGTCTACCTCCTGAAATCGGTTTCCTGCAATTCTGCCCCGCTTTCAAGTCCTCTTGGCAGCCTTACTTCAGTATATTTTTGGACGATAGCTGTCATTTATAACTCTGCAGGTTTGTGAATTACAGTGCCCCTGAGCCCCTTTCTTCAACTCGCTTTCTTGTGACCTGGCCTCAACACCGCAGGATGGCTTCAGGCCCTAATCTTGTTCTGGCATGGCACGCTGAGCCTTTGGTTATTTCCTCTTCCTGGTGGGAAATGAGAGTTAAATTTGCCCGTCCAGACACCTCCAGCTAGTCTCTCATTGGTTCTCGCTATTCCTGTTCATCTTCCGCAGAAATTGCAAACTGGGCCAAACAGGAGGTTAAAGGGACTGACTCTCCAAGTCGGGAGAGTGTTAGTAAAGCGTCTGGAATGTTGCACCCGAGTACCAGGGTACGAAAACTGAGACATATTTGAACACGTCTCCCGATCACATGGTTGATCATACTCTAGGTTCCACATGCATGTTTTAGCTGAAGGAAGAATACCTTAAACCTGGGTAGTTGAAACCCGTGGAATGGGTACCATGCAATATGACTTCAAAGGGTCTTCATTTGCTCACCGAACCTCTCCAATCCTATCACTGCTGCGTTTATGTCCCTGTACACATGCTTGATTCTCTTTCGGAGACATAGCAATCCATAAGTTTTAAGATACTTAAGAGTCAGGTACATTCTTAGGCGTTTAATATGCGGTGTTGAGTCCATTTCGTTGAGCAAGGAGTAGCTCTTGTCTATTCCATATTTGGCTTAAGGAACTTTATCTGTGCTCATTTCAATCTCTGGTTTTATGCAGCACCCCAACTCACCTTTACCCTTAAACAAGCATAAGTTGGTTTTCTAAATTTGAGACCCTGTTCTGTTCTGTAATTCAGTTCCTGTGTAGCCAAGTTTACATTCCGTGTATTACTGATATCTTATGATGTTTCTTTTTCTGTGTGACTTATTTCAGTTAGAATCATCGTACCTGAATCCACTCATTGTGCTGCTACGGGCCTGATGACATAGATTTCACTGCTGAGTGATACTGCATTGTACGTAAGTACCACAAGTTCTTTATCCATTTTTCACTTTCTCTGATATTGAACTTGTACGGTAAACGAGGTTCTTGTAAACAGAGGCGTCCCAAACTTTGGGGTGGCTGTGTCGTTTTGATTTTAATTTCCCTAAGCTATAGGGCCATAAGTGGAAGTGCCCTAGGCTCTGTTGCTTTGTTTTTCAGATGTTTCAGGAAACACCATACACTTCTCCCGAGTGGCTGTTGGCAATTTACATCCCGCCCATCAGCATAACAAGGCTCCCAGTTCTCCATGGCCTGTCCTGCCTTTCTGGATTTTACACTTTTTTCAGATGGCCCTTTTGACTGGGGGGAAGTGAGACTTCATTGTAGTGCAGATTTCCTTTGCAAGTTTGCTTGGTTGGCCAAAAAGGGCGTATGCGTTTTTTCCTGAATATATTCAGGAAAAAACGCATACGTCCTTTTTGGCCAAGTGCATCATTGTGAACGTTCTGCCTCTTTTCCTATGCTTTCAATGCAATTCCAGTGTACCTCCTGAAATCGGTTTCCTGCAATTCTGCCCCGCTTTCAAGTCCTCTTGGCAGCCTTACTTCAGTATATTTTTGGACGATAATTGTCATTTATAACTCTGCAGGTTTGTGAATTACAGTGCCCCTGAGCTCCTTTCTTCAACTCGCTTTCTTGTGAGCTGGCCGCAACACCGCAGGATGGCTTCAGGCCCTAATCTGGTTCCGGCACGGCACGCCGAGCCTTTGGTTAATTCCTCTTCCTGGTGGGAAATGAGAGTTAAATTTGCCCGTCCAGAGACCTCCAGCTAGTCTCTCATTGGTTCTCGCTATTCCTGTTCATCTTCCGCAGAAATTGCAAACTGGGCCAAACAGGAGGTTAAAGGGACTGACTCTCCAAGTCGGGAGAGTGTTAGTAAAGCGTCTGGAATGTTGCACCCGTGTACCAGGGTACGAAAACTGAGACATATTTGAACAGGTCTCCCGATCACATCGTTGATCATACTCTGGGTTCCACATGCATGTTTTAGCTGAAGGAAGAATACCTTAAACGTGGGTAGTTGAAACCCGTGGAATGGGTACCATGCAATATGACTTCAAAGGGTCTTCATTTGCTCACCGAACCTCTCCAATCCTATCACTGCTGCGTTTATGCCCCTGTACACACGCTTGATTCTCTTTTGGAGACATAGCAATCCATAGGTTTTAAGATACTTACTAGTAAGGTACATTCTTAGGCGTTTAATATGGGGTGTTGAGTCCATTTCGTTGAGCAAGGAGTAGCTCTTTTCTATTCCATATTTGGCTTAAGGAACTTTATCTGTGCTCATTTCAATCTCTGGTTTTATGCAGCACCCCAACTCACCTTTCCCCTTAAGCAAGCATAAGTTGGTTTTCTAAATTTGAGACCCTGTTGTGTTTTGGAATTCAGTTCCTGTGTAGCCAAGTTTACATTCCGTGTATTAGTGATATCTTATGATGTTTCTTTTTCTGTGTGACTTATTTCAGTTAGAATCATCATACCTGAATCCACTCATTATGCTGCTACGGGCCTGATGACATAGATTTCATTGCTGAGTGATACTGCATTGTACGTAAGTACCACAAGTTCTTTATCCATTTTTCACTTTCTGTGATATTGAACTTGTACGGTAAACGAGGTTCTTGTAAACAGAGGCGTCCCAAACTTTGGGGTAGCTGTGTCTTTTTGATTTTAATTTCCCTAAGCTATAGGACCATAAGTGAAAGTGCCCTAGGCTCTGTTGCTTTGTTTCTTAGATGTTTCAGGAAACACCATACACTTCTCCCAAGTGTCTGTTGGCAATTTACATCCCGCCCATCAGCATAACAAGGCTCCCAGTTCTCCATGGCCTGTCCTGCCTTTCTGGATTTTACACCTTTTTCAGATGGCCCTTTTGACCGGGGGGAAGTGAGACTTCATTGTAGTGCAGATTTCCTTTGCAAGTTTGCTTGGTTGGCCAAAAAGGGCGTATGCGTTTTTTCCTGAATATATTCAGGAAAAAACGCATACGCCCTTTTTGGCCAAGTGCATCATTGTGGACGTTCTGCCTCTTTTCCTATGCTTTCAATGCAATTCCAGTCTACCTCCTGAAATCGGTTTCCTGCAATTCTGCCCCGCTTTCAAGTCCTCTTGGCAGCCTTACTTCAGTATATTTTTGGACGATAGCTGTCATTTATAACTCTGCAGGTTTGTGAATTACAGTGCCCCTGAGCTCCTTTCTTCAACTTGCTTTCTTGTGAGCTGGCCGCAACACCGCAGGATGGCTTCAGGCCCTATTCTGGTTCCGGCACAGCACGCTGAGCCTTTGGTTATTTCCTCTTCCTGGTGGGAAATGAGAGTTAAATTTGCCCGTCCAGACACCTCCAGCTAGTCTCTCATTGGTTCTCGCTATTCCTGTTTATCTTCCGCAGAAATTGCAAACTGGGCCAAACAGGAGGTTAAAGGCGCTGACTCTCCAAGTGGGGAGAGTGTTAGTAAAGCGTCTGGAATGTTGCACCCGAGTACCAGGGGAGGAAAACTGAGACATATTTGAACACGTCTCCCGTTCACACGATTGATCATACTCTGGGTTCCACATGCATGTTTTAGCTGAAGGAAGAATACCTTAAACCTGGAGAGTTGAGACCCGTGGAATGGGTACCATGCAATATGACTTCAAAGGGTCTTCATTTGCTCACCGAACCTCTCCAATCCTATCACTGCTGCGTTTATGTCCCTGTACACATGCTTGATTCTCTTTCGGAGACATAGCAATCCATAGGTTTTAAGATACTTAAGAGTCAGGTACATTCTTAGGCGTTTAATATGTGGTGTTGAGTCCATTTCGTTGAGCAAGGAGTAGCTCTTGTCTATTCCATATTTGGCTTAAGGAACTTTATCTGTGCTCATTTCAATCTCTGGTTTTATGCAGCACCCCAACTCACCTTTACCCTTAAGCAAGCATAAGTTGGTTTTCTAAATTTGAGACCCTGTTCTGTTCTGTAATTCAGTTCCTGTGTAGCCAAGTTTACATTCCGTGTATTAGTGATATCTTATGATGTTTCTTTTTCTGTGTGACTTATTTCAGTTAGAATCATCGTACCTGAATCCACTCATTGTGCTGCTACGGGCCTGATGACTTAGATTTCACTGCTGAGTGATACTGCATTGTACGTAAGTACCACATGTTCTTTATCCATTTTTCACTTTCTGTGATATTGAACTTGTACGGTAAACGAGGTTCTTGTAAACAGAGGCGTCCCAAACATTGGGGTGGCTGTATCTTTTGGATTTTAATTTCCCTAAGCTATAGGACCATAAGTGGAAGTGCCCTAGGCTCTGTTGCTTTGTTTTTTAGATGTTTCAGGAAACACCATACACTTCTCCCGAGTGTCTGTTGGCAATTGACATCCCGCCCATCAGCATAACAAAGCTCCCAGTTCTCCATGGCCTGTTCTGCGTTTCTTGATTTTACACTTTTTTCAGATGGCCCTTTTGACCGGGGGGAAGTGAGACTTCATTGTAGTGCAGATTTCCTTTGCAAGCTTGCTTGGTTGGCCAAAAAGGGCGTATGCGTTTTTTCCTGAATATATTCAGGAAAAAACACATACGCCCTTTTTGGCCAAGTGCATCATTGTGGACGTTCTGCCTCTTTTCCTATGCTTTCAATGCAATTCCAGTCTACCTCCTGAAATCGGTTTCCTGCAATTCTGCCCCGCTTTCAAGTCCTCTTGGCAGCCTTACTTCAGTATATTTTTGGACGATAGCTGTCATTTATAACTCTGCAGGTTTGTGAATTACAGTGCCCCTGAGCCCCTTTCTTCAACTCGCTTTCTTGTGACCTGGCCTCAACACCGCAGGATGGCTTCAGGCCCTAATCTTGTTCCGGCATGGCACGCTGAGCCTTTGGTTATTTCCTCTTCCTGGTGGGAAATGAGAGTTAAATTTGCCCGTCCAGACACCTCCAGCTAGTCTCTCATTGGTTCTCGCTATTCCTGTTCATCTTCCGCAGAAATTGCAAACTGGGCCAAACAGGAGGTTAAAGGGACTGACTCTCCAAGTCGGGAGAGTGTTAGTAAAGCGTCTGGAATGTTGCACCCGTGTACCAGGGTACGAAAACTGAGACATATTTGAACAGGTCTCCCGATCACATCGTTGATCATACTCTGGGTTCCACATGCATGTTTTAGCTGAAGGAAGAATACCTTAAACGTGGGTAGTTGAAACCCGTGGAATGGGTACCATGCAATATGACTTCAAAGGGTCTTCATTTGCTCACCGAACCTCTCCAATCCTATCACTGCTGCGTTTATGCCCCTGTACACACGCTTGATTCTCTTTTGGAGACATAGCAATCCATAGGTTTTAAGATACTTACTAGTAAGGTACATTCTTAGGCGTTTAATATGGGGTGTTGAGTCCATTTCGTTGAGCAAGGAGTAGCTCTTTTCTATTCCATATTTGGCTTAAGGAACTTTATCTGTGCTCATTTCAATCTCTGGTTTTATGCAGCACCCCAACTCACCTTTCCCCTTAAGCAAGCATAAGTTGGTTTTCTAAATTTGAGACCCTGTTGTGTTTTGGAATTCAGTTCCTGTGTAGCCAAGTTTACATTCCGTGTATTAGTGATATCTTATGATGTTTCTTTTTCTGTGTGACTTATTTCAGTTAGAATCATCATACCTGAATCCACTCATTATGCTGCTACGGGCCTGATGACATAGATTTCATTGCTGAGTGATACTGCATTGTACGTAAGTACCACAAGTTCTTTATCCATTTTTCACTTTCTGTGATATTGAACTTGTACGGTAAACGAGGTTCTTGTAAACAGAGGCGTCCCAAACTTTGGGGTAGCTGTGTCTTTTTGATTTTAATTTCCCTAAGCTATAGGACCATAAGTGAAAGTGCCCTAGGCTCTGTTGCTTTGTTTCTTAGATGTTTCAGGAAACACCATACACTTCTCCCAAGTGTCTGTTGGCAATTTACATCCCGCCCATCAGCATAACAAGGCTCCCAGTTCTCCATGGCCTGTCCTGCCTTTCTGGATTTTACACCTTTTTCAGATGGCCCTTTTGACCGGGGGGAAGTGAGACTTCATTGTAGTGCAGATTTCCTTTGCAAGTTTGCTTGGTTGGCCAAAAAGGGCGTATGCGTTTTTTCCTGAATATATTCAGGAAAAAACGCATACGCCCTTTTTGGCCAAGTGCATCATTGTGGACGTTCTGCCTCTTTTCCTATGCTTTCAATGCAATTCCAGTCTACCTCCTGAAATCGGTTTCCTGCAATTCTGCCCCGCTTTCAAGTCCTCTTGGCAGCCTTACTTCAGTATATTTTTGGACGATAGCTGTCATTTATAACTCTGCAGTTTTGTGAATTACAGTGCCCCTGAGCTCCTTTCTTCAACTTGCTTTCTTGTGAGCTGGCCGCAACACCGCAGGATGGCTTCAGGCCCTATTCTGGTTCCGCCACGGCACGCTGAGCCTTTGGTTATTTCCTCTTCCAGGTGGGAAATGAGAGTTAAATTTGCCCGTCCAGACACCTCCAACTAGTCTCTCATTGGTTCTCGCTATTCCTGTTCATCTTCCGCAGAAATTGCAAACTGGGCCAAACAGGAGGTTAAAGGCGCTGACTCTCCAAGTGGGGAGAGTGTTAGTAAAGCGTCTGGAATGCTGCACCCGAGTACCAGGGGAGGAAAACTGAGACATATTTGAACACGTCTCCCGTTCACACGATTGATCATACTCTGGGTTCCACATGCATGTTTTAGCTGAAGGAAGAATACCTTAAACCTGGAGAGTTGAGACCCGTGGAATGGGTACCATGCAATATGACTTCAAAGGGTCTTCATTTGCTCACCGAACCTCTCCAATCCTATCACTGCTGCGTTTATGTCCCTGTACACATGCTTGATTCTCTTTCGGAGACATAGCAATCCATAGGTTTTAAGATACTTAAGAGTCAGGTACATTCTTAGGCGTTTAATATGTGGTGTTGAGTCCATTTCGTTGAGCAAGGAGTAGCTCTTGTCTATTCCATATTTGGCTTAAGGAACTTTATCTGTGCTCATTTCAATCTCTGGTTTTATGCAGCACCCCAACTCACCTTTCCCCTTAAGCAAGCATAAGTTGGTTTTCTAAATTTGAGACCCTGTTCTGTTCTGTAATTCAGTTCCTGTGTAGCCAAGTTTACATTCCGTGTATTACTGATATCTTATGATGTTTCTTTTTCTGTGTGACTTATTTCAGTTAGAATCATCGTACCTGAATCCACTCATTGTGCTGCTACGGGCCTGATGACTTAGATTTCACTGCTGAGTGATACTGCATTGTACGTAAGTACCACAAGTTCTTTATCCATTTTTCACTTTCTGTGATATTGAACTTGTACGGTAAACGAGGTTCTTGTAAACAGAGGCGTCCCAAACATTGGGGTGGCTGTATCTTTTTGATTTTAATTTCCCTAAGCTATAGGACCATAAGTGGAAGTGCCCTAGGCTCTGTTGCTTTGTTTTTTAGATGTTTCAGGAAACACCATACACTTCTCCCGAGTGTCTGTTGGCAATTGACATCCCGCCCATCAGCATAACAAAGCTCCCAGTTCTCCATGGCCTGTTCTGCGTTTCTTGATTTTACACTTTTTTCAGATGGCCCTTTTGACCGGGGGGAAGTGAGACTTCATTGTAGTGCAGATTTCCTTTGCAAGCTTGCTTGGTTGGCCAAAAAGGGCGTATGCGTTTTTTCCTGAATATATTCAGGAAAAAACGCATACGCCCTTTTTGGCCAAGTGCATCATTGTGGACGTTCTGCCTCTTTTCCTATGCTTTCAATGCAATTCCAGTCTACCTCCTGAAATCGGTTTCCTGCAATTCTGCCCCGCTTTCAAGTCCTCTTGGCAGCCTTACTTCAGTATATTTTTGGACGATAGTTGTCATTTATAACTCTGCAGGTTTGTGAATTACAGTGCCCCTGAGCTCCTTTCTTCAACTCGTTTTCTTGTGAGCTGGCCGCAACACCGCAGGATGGCTTCAGGCCCTAATCTGGTTCCGGCACGGCACGCTGAGCCTTTGGTTATTTCCTCTTCCTGGTGGGAAATGAGAGTTAAATTTGCCCGTCCAGACACCTCCAGCTAGTCTCTCATTGGTTCTCGCTATTCCTGTTCATCTTCCGCAGAAATTGCAAACTGGGCCAAACAGGAGGTTAAAGGGACTGACTCTCCAAGTCGGGAGAGTGTTAGTAAAGCGTCTGGAATGTTGCACCCGAGTACCAGGGTACGAAAACTGAGACATATTTGAACACGTCTCCCGATCACATGGTTGATCATACTCTAGGTTCCACATGCATGTTTTAGCTGAAGGAGGAATACCTTAAACCTGGGTAGTTGAAACCCGTGGAATGGGTACCATGCAATATGACTTCAAAGGGTCTTCATTTGCTCACCGAACCTCTCCAATCCTATCACTGCTTTGTTTATGTCCCTGTACACATGCTTGATTCTCTTTCGGAGACATAGCAATCCATAGGTTTTAAGATACTTAAGAGTCAGGTACATTCTTAGGCGTTTAATATGCGGTGTTGAGTCCATTTCGTTGAGCAAGGAGTAGCTCTTGTCTATTCCATATTTGGCTTAAGGAACTTTATCTGTGCTCATTTCAATCTCTGGTTTTATGCAGCACCCCAACTCACCTTTACCCTTAAACAAGCATAAGTTGGTTTTCTAAATTTGAGACCCTGTTCTGTTCTGTAATTCAGTTCCTGTGTAGCCAAGTTTACATTCCGTGTATTACTGATATCTTATGATGTTTCTTTTTCTGTGTGACTTATTTCAGTTAGAATCATCGTACCTGAATCCACTCATTGTGCTGCTACGGGCCTGATGACATAGATTTCACTGCTGAGTGATACTGCATTGTACGTAAGTACCACAAGTTCTTTATCCATTTTTCACTTTCTGTGATATTGAACTTGTACGGTAAACGAGGTTCTTGTAAACAGAGGCGTCCCAAACATTGGGGTGGCTGTATCTTTTTGTTTTTAATTTCCCTAAGCTATAGGACCATAAGTGGAAGTGCCCTAGGCTCTGTTGCTTTGTTTTTTAGATGTTTCAGGAAACACCATACACTTCTCCCGAGTGTCTGTTGGCAATTTACATCCCGCCCATCATCATAACAAGGCTCCCAGTTCTCCATGGCCTGTCCTGCCTTTCTGCATTTTACACTTTTTTCAGATGGCCCTTTTGACCGGGAGGAAGTGAGACTTCATTGTAGTGCAGATTTCCTTTGCAAGTTTGCTTGGTTGGCCAAAAAGGGCGTATGCGTTTCTTCCTGAATATATTCAGGAAAAAACGCATACGCCCTTTTCGGCCAAGTGCATCATTGTGGACGTTCTGCCTCTTTTCCTATGCTTTCAATGCAATTCCAGTCTACCTCCTGAAATCGGTTTCCTGCAATTCTGCCCCGCTTTCAAGTCCTCTTGGCAGCCTTACTTCAGTATATTTTTGGACGATAGCTGTCATTTATAACTCTGCAGGTTTGTGAATTACAGTGCCCCTGAGCCCCTTTCTTCAACTCGCTTTCTTGTGACCTGGCCTCAACACCGCAGGATGGCTTCAGGCCCTAATCTCGTTCCGGCATGGCACGCTGAGCCTTTGGTTATTTCCTCTTCCTGGTGGGAAATGAGAGTTAAATTTGCCCGTCCAGACACCTCCAGCTAGTCTCTCATTGGTTCTCGCTATTCCTGTTCATCTTCCGCAGAAATTGCAAACTGGGCCAAACAGGAGGTTAAAGGGACTGACTCTCCAAGTCGGGAGAGTGTTAGTAAAGCGTCTGGAATGTTGCACCCGAGTACCAGGGTACGAAAACTGAGACATATTTGAACACGTCTCCCGATCACATGGTTGATCATACTCTAGGTTCCACATGCATGTTTTAGCTGAAGGAAGAATACCTTAAACCTGGGTAGTTGAAACCCGTGGAATGGGTACCATGCAATATGACTTCAAAGGGTCTTCATTTGCTCACCGAACCTCTCCAATCCTATCACTGCTGCGTTTATGTCCCTGTACACATGCTTGATTCTCTTTCGGAGACATAGCAATCCATAGGTTTTAAGATACTTAAGAGTCAGGTACATTCTTAGGCGTTTAATATGCGGTGTTGAGTCCATTTCGTTGAGCAAGGAGTAGCTCTTGTCTATTCCATATTTGGCTTAAGGAACTTTATCTGTGCTCATTTCAATCTCTGGTTTTATGCAGCACCCCAACTCACCTTTACCCTTAAACAAGCATAAGTTGGTTTTCTAAATTTGAGACCCTGTTCTGTTCTGTAATTCAGTTCCTGTGTAGCCAAGTTTACATTCCGTGTATTACTGATATCTTATGATGTTTCTTTTTCTGTGTGACTTATTTCAGTTAGAATCATCGTACCTGAATCCACTCATTGTGCTGCTACGGGCCTGATGACATAGATTTCACTGCTGAGTGATACTGCATTGTACGTAAGTACCACAAGTTCTTTATCCATTTTTCACTTTCTCTGATATTGAACTTGTACGGTAAACGAGGTTCTTGTAAACAGAGGCGTCCCAAACTTTGGGGTGGCTGTGTCGTTTTGATTTTAATTTCCCTAAGCTATAGGGTCATAAGTGGAAGTGCCCTAGGCTCTGTTGCTTTGTTTTTCAGATGTTTCAGGAAACACCATACACTTCTCCCGAGTGTCTGTTGGCAATTTACATCCCGCCCATCAGCATAACAAGGCTCCCAGTTCTCCATGGCCTGTCCTGCCTTTCTGGATTTTACACTTTTTTCAGATGGCCCTTTTGACTGGGGGGAAGTGAGACTTCATTGTAGTGCAGATTTCCTTTGCAAGTTTGCTTGGTTGGCCAAAAAGGGCGTATGCGTTTTTTCCTGAATATATTCAGGAAAAAACGCATACGTCCTTTTTGGCCAAGTGCATCATTGTGAACGTTCTGCCTCTTTTCCTATGCTTTCAATGCAATTCCAGTGTACCTCCTGAAATCGGTTTCCTGCAATTCTGCCCCGCTTTCAAGTCCTCTTGGCAGCCTTACTTCAGTATATTTTTGGACGATAGCTGTCATTTATAACTCTGCAGGTTTGTGAATTACAGTGCCCCTGAGCTCCTTTCTTCAACTCGCTTTCTTGTGAGCTGGCCGCAACACCGCAGGATGGCTTCAGGCCCTAATCTGGTTCCGGCACGGCACGCCGAGCCTTTGGTTAATTCCTCTTCCTGGTGGGAAATGAGAGTTAAATTTGCCAGTCCAGAGACCTCCAGCTAGTCTCTCATTGGTTCTCGCTATTCCTGTTCATCTTCCGCAGAAATTGCAAACTGGGCCAAACAGGAGGTTAAAGGGACTGACTCTCCATGTCGGGAGAGTGTTAGTAAAGCGTCTGGAATGTTGCACCCGTGTACCAGGGTACGAAAACTGAGACATATTTGAACAGGTCTCCCGATCACACGGTTGATCATACTCTGGGTTCCACATGCATGTTTTAGCTGAAGGAAGAATACCTTAAACGTGGGTAGTTGAAACCCGTGGAATGGGTACCATGCAATATGACTTCAAAGGGTCTTCATTTGCTCACCGAACCTCTCCAATCCTATCACTGCTGCGTTTATGCCCCTGTACACACGCTTGATTCTCTTTTGGAGACATAGCAATCCATAGGTTTTAAGATACTTACTAGTAAGGTACATTCTTAGGCGTTTAATATGGGGTGTTGAGTCCATTTCGTTGAGCAAGGAGTAGCTCTTTTCTATTCCATATTTGGCTTAAGGAACTTTATCTGTGCTCATTTCAATCTCTGGTTTTATGCAGCACCCCAACTCACCTTTCCCCTTAAGCAAGCATAAGTTGGTTTTCTAAATTTGAGACCCTGTTGTGTTTTGGAATTCACTTCCTGTGTAGCCAAGTTTACATTCCGTGTATTACTGATATCTTATGATGTTTCTTTTTCTGTGTGACTTATTTCAGTTAGAATCATCATACCTGAATCCACTCATTATGCTGCTACGGGCCTGATGACATAGATTTCATTGCTGAGTGATACTGCATTGTACGTAAGTACCACAAGTTCTTTATCCATTTTTCACTTTCTGTGATATTGAACTTGTACGGTAAACGAGGTTCTTGTAAACAGAGGCGTCCCAAACTTTGGGGTAGCTGTGTCTTTTTGATTTTAATTTCCCTAAGCTATAGGACCATAAGTGAAAGTGCCCTAGGCTCTGTTGCTTTGTTTCTTAGATGTTTCAGGAAACACCATACACTTCTCCCAAGTGTCTGTTGGCAATTTACATCCCGCCCATCAGCATAACAAGGCTCCCAGTTCTCCATGGCCTGTCCTGCCTTTCTGGATTTTACACCTTTTTCAGATGGCCCTTTTGACCGGGGGGAAGTGAGACTTCATTGTAGTGCAGATTTCCTTTGCAAGTTTGCTTGGTTGGCCAAATAGGGCGTATGCGTTTTTTCCTGAATATATTCAGGAAAAAACGCATACGCCCTTTTTGGCCAAGTGCATCATTGTGGACGTTCTGCCTCTTTTCCTATGCTTTCAATGCAATTCCAGTCTACCTCCTGAAATCGGTTTCCTGCAATTCTGCCCCGCTTTCAAGTCCTCTTGGCAGCCTTACTTCAGTATATTTTTGGACGATAGCTGTCATTTATAACTCTGCAGGTTTGTGAATTACAGTGCCCCTGAGCTCCTTTCTTCAACTTGCTTTCTTGTGAGCTGGCCGCAACACCGCAGGATGGCTTCAGGCCCTATTCTGGTTCCGGCACGGCACGCTGAGCCTTTGGTTATTTCCTCTTCCTGGTGGGAAATGAGAGTTAAATTTGCCCGTCCAGACACCTCCAGCTAGTCTCTCATTGGTTCTCGCTATTCCTGTTCATCTTCCGCAGAAATTGCAAACTGGGCCAAACAGGAGGTTAAAGGCGCTGACTCTCCAAGTGGGGAGAGTGTTAGTAAAGCGTCTGGAATGTTGCACCCGAGTACCAGGGGAGGAAAACTGAGACATATTTGAACACGTCTCCCGTTCACACGATTGATCATACTCTGGGTTCCACATGCATGTTTTAGCTGAAGGAAGAATACCTTAAACCTGGAGAGTTGAGACCCGTGGAATGGGTACCATGCAATATGACTTCAAAGGGTCTTCATTTGCTCACCGAACCTCTCCAATCCTATCACTGCTGCGTTTATGTCCCTGTACACATGCTTGATTCTCTTTCGGAGACATAGCAATCCATAGGTTTTAAGATACTTAAGAGTCAGGTACATTCTTAGGCGTTTAATATGTGGTGTTGAGTCCATTTCGTTGAGCAAGGAGTAGCTCTTGTCTATTCCATATTTGGCTTAAGGAACTTTATCTGTGCTCATTTCAATCTCTGGTTTTATGCAGCACCCCAACTCACCTTACCCTTAAACAAGCATAAGTTGGTTTTCTAAATTTGAGACCCTGTTCTGTTCTGTAATTCAGTTCCTGTGTAGCCAAGTTTACATTCCGTGTATTACTGATATCTTATGATGTTTCTTTTTCTGTGTGACTTATTTCAGTTAGAATCATCGTACCTGAATCCACTCATTGTGCTGCTACGGGCCTGATGACTTAGATTTCACTGCTGAGTGATACTGCATTGTACGTAAGTACCACAAGTTCTTTATCCATTTTTCACTTTCTGTGATATTGAACTTGTACGGTAAACGAGGTTCTTGTAAACAGAGGCGTCCCAAACATTGGGGTGGCTGTATCTTTTTGATTTTAATTTCCCTAAGCTATAGGACCATAAGTGGAAGTGCCCTAGGCTCTGTTGCTTTGTTTTTTAGATGTTTCAGGAAACACCATACACTTCTCCCGAGTGTCTGTTGGCAATTGACATCCCGCCCATCAGCATAACAAAGCTCCCAGTTCTCCATGGCCTGTTCTGCGTTTCTTGATTTTACACTTTTTTCAGATGGCCCTTTTGACCGGGGGGAAGTGAGACTTCATTGTAGTGCAGATTTCCTTTGCAAGCTTGCTTGGTTGGCCAAAAAGGGCGTATGCGTTTTTTCCTGAATATATTCAGGAAAAAACACATATGCCCTTTTTGGCCAAGTGCATCATTGTGGACGTTCTGCCTCTTTTCCTATGCTTTCAATGCAATTCCAGTCTACCTCCTGAAATCGGTTTCCTGCAATTCTGCCCCGCTTTCAAGTCCTCTTGGCAGCCTTACTTCAGTATATTTTTGGACGATAGTTGTCATTTATAACTCTGCAGGTTTGTGAATTACAGTGCCCCTGAGCTCCTTTCTTCAACTCGTTTTCTTGTGAGCTGGCCGCAACACCGCAGGATGGCTTCAGGCCCTAATCTGGTTCCGGCACGGCACGCTGAGCCTTTGGTTATTTCCTCTTCCTGGTGGGAAATGAGAGTTAAATTTGCCCGTCCAGACACCTCCAGCTAGTCTCTCATTGGTTCTCGCTATTCCTGTTCATCTTCCGCAGAAATTGCAAACTGGGCCAAACAGGAGGTTAAAGGGACTGACTCTCCAAGTCGGGAGAGTGTTAGTAAAGCGTCTGGAATGTTGCACCCGAGTACCAGGGTACGAAAACTGAGACATATTTGAACACGTCTCCCAATCACATGGTTGATCATACTCTAGGTTCCACATGCATGTTTTAGCTGAAGGAGGAATACCTTAAACCTGGGTAGTTGAAACCCGTGGAATGGGTACCATGCAATATGACTTCAAAGGGTCTTCATTTGCTCACCGAACCTCTCCAATCCTATCACTGCTTTGTTTATGTCCCTGTACACATGCTTGATTCTCTTTCGGAGACATAGCAATCCATAGGTTTTAAGATACTTAAGAGTCAGGTACATTCTTAGGCGTTTAATATGCGGTGTTGAGTCCATTTCGTTGAGCAAGGAGTAGCTCTTGTCTATTCCATATTTGGCTTAAGGAACTTTATCTGTGCTCATTTCAATCTCTGGTTTTATGCAGCACCCCAACTCACCTTTACCCTTAAACAAGCATAAGTTGGTTTTCTAAATTTGAGACCCTGTTCTGTTCTGTAATTCAGTTCCTGTGTAGCCAAGTTTACATTCCGTGTATTAGTGATATCTTATGATGTTTCTTTTTCTGTGTGACTTATTTCAGTTAGAATCATCGTTCCTGAATCCACTCATTGTGCTGCTACGGGCCTGATGACATAGATTTCACTGCTGAGTGATACTGCATTGTACGTAAGTACCACAAGTTCTTTATCCATTTTTCACTTTCTGTGATATTGAACTTGTACGGTAAACGAGGTTCTTGTAAACAGAGGCGTCCCAAACATTGGGGTGGCTGTATCTTTTTGATTTTAATTTCCCTAAGCTATAGGACCATAAGTGGAAGTGCCCTAGGCTCTGTTGCTTTGTTTTTTAGATGTTTCAGGAAACACCATACACTTCTCCCGAGTGTCTGTTGGCAATTTACATCCCGCCCATCAGCATAACAAGGCTCCCAGTTCTCCATGGCCTGTCCTGCCTTTCTGGATTTTACACTTTTTTCAGATGGCCCTTTTGACCGGGGGGAAGTGAGACTTCATTGTAGTGCAGATTTCCTTTGCAAGCTTGCTTGGTTGGCCAAAAAGGGCGTATGCGTTTTTTCCTGAATATATTCAGAAAAAAACGCATACGCCCTTTTTGGCCAACTGCATCATTGTGGACGTTCTGCCTCTTTTCCTATGCTTTCAATGCAATTCCAGTCTACCTCCTGAAATCGGTTTCCTGCAATTCTGCCCCGCTTTCAAGTCCTCTTGGCAGCCTTACTTCAGTACATTTTTGGACGATAGTTGTCATTTATAACTCTGCAGGTTTGTGAATTACAGTGCCCCTGAGCTCCTTTCTTCAACTCGTTTTCTTGTGAGCTGGCCGCAACACCGCAGGATGGCTTCAGGCCCTAATCTGGTTCCGGCATGGCACGCTGAGCCTTTGGTTATTTCCTCTTCCTGGTGGGAAATGAGAGTTAAATTTGCCCGTCCAGACACCTCCAGCTAGTCTCTCATTGGTTCTCGCTATTCCTGTTCATCTTCCGCAGAAATTGCAAACTGGGCCAAACAGGAGGTTAAAGGGACTGACTCTCCAAGTCGGGAGAGTGTTAGTAAAGCGTCTGGAATGTTGCACCCGAGTACCAGGGTACGAAAACTGAGACATATTTGAACACGTCTCCCGATCACATGGTTGATCATACTCTAGGTTCCACATGCATGTTTTAGCTGAAGGAAGAATACCTTAAACCTGGGTAGTTGAAACCCGTGGAATGGGTACCATGCAATATGACTTCAAAGGGTCTTCATTTGCTCACCGAACCTCTCCAATCCTATCACTGCTGCGTTTATGTCCCTGTACACACGCTTGATTCTCTTTCGGAGACATAGCAATCCATAGGTTTTAAGATACTTAAGAGTCAGGTACATTCTTAGGCGTTTAATATGCGGTGTTGAGTCCATTTCGTTGAGCAAGGAGTAGCTCTTGTCTATTCCATATTTGGCTTAAGGAACTTTATCTGTGCTCATTTCAATCTCTGGTTTTATGCAGCACCCCAACTCACCTTTATCCTTAAACAAGCATAAGTTGGTTTTCTAAATTTGAGACCCTGTTCTGTTCTGTAATTCAGTTCCTGTAGAGCCAACTTTACATTCCGTGTATTACTGATATCTTATGATGTTTCTTTTTCTGTGTGACTTATTTCAGTTAGAATCATCGTACCTGAATCCACTCATTGTGCTGCTACGGGCCTGATGACATAGATTTCACTGCTGAGTGATACTGCATTGTACGTAAGTACCACAAGTTCTTTATCCATTTTTCACTTTCTGTGATATTGAACTTGTACGGTAAACGAGGTTCTTGTAAACAGAGGCGTCCCAATCATTGGGGTGGCTGTATCTTTTTGATTTTAATTTCTCTAAGCTATAGGACCATAAGTGGAAGTGCCCTAGGCTCTGTTGCTTTGTTTTTTTAGACGTTTCAGGAAACACCATACACTTCTCCCGAGTGTCTGTTGGCAATTTACATCCCGCCCATCAGCATAACAAGGCTCCCAGTTCTCCGTGGCCTGTCCTGCCTTTCTGGATTTTACACTTTTTTCAGATGGCCCTTTTGACCGGGGGGAAGTGAGACTTCATTGTAGTGCAGATTTCCTTTGCAAGCTTGCTTGGTTGGCCAAAAAGGGCGTATGCGTTTTTTCCTGAATATATTCAGGAAAAAACACATACGCCCTTTTTGGCCAAGTGCATCATTGTGGACGTTCTGCCTCTTTTCCTATGCTTTCAATGCAATTCCAGTCTACCTCCTGAAATCGGTTTCCTGCAATTCTGCCCCGCTTTCAAGTCCTCTTGGCAGCCTTACTTCAGTATATTTTTGGACGATAGTTGTCATTTATAACTCTGCAGGTTTGTGAATTACAGTGCCCCTGAGCTCCTTTCTTCAACTCGTTTTCTTGTGAGCTGGCCGCAACACCGCAGGATGGCTTCAGGCCCTAATCTGGTTCCGGCACGGCACGCTGAGCCTTTGGTTATTTCCTCTTCCTGGTGGGAAATGAGAGTTAAATTTGCCCGTCCAGACACCTCCAGCTAGTCTCTCATTGGTTCTCGCTATTCCTGTTCATCTTCCGCAGAAATTGCAAACTGGGCCAAACAGGAGGTTAAAGGGACTGACTCTCCAAGTCGGGAGAGTGTTAGTAAAGCGTCTGGAATGTTGCACCCGAGTACCAGGGTACGAAAACTGAGACATATTTGAACACGTCTCCCGATCACATGGTTGATCATACTCTGGGTTCCACATGCATGTTTTAGCTGAAGGAGGAATACCTTAAACCTGGGTAGTTGAAACCCGTGGAATGGGTACCATGCAATATGACTTCAAAGGGTCTTCATTTGCTCACCGAACCTCTCCAATCCTATCACTGCTGCATTTATGTCCCTGTACACATGCTTGATTCTCTTTCGGAGACATAGCAATCCATAGGTTTTAAGATACTTAAGAGTCAGTTACATTCTTAGGCGTTTAATATGCGGTGTTGAGTCCATTTCGTTGAGCAAGGAGTAGCTCTTGTCTATTCCATATTTGGCTTAAGGAACTTTATCTGTGCTCATTTCAATCTCTGGTTTTATGCAGCACCCCAACTCACCTTTACCCTTAAACAAGCATAAGTTGGTTTTCTAAATTTGAGACCCTGTTCTGTTCTGTAATTCAGTTCCTGTGTAGCCAAGTTTACATTCCGTGTATTACTGATATCTTATGATGTTTCTTTTTCTGTGTGACTTATTTCAGTTAGAATCATCGTACCTGAATCCACTCATTGTGCTGCTACGGGCCTGATGACATAGATTTCACTGCTGAGTGATACTGCATTGTACGTAAGTACCACAAGTTCTTTATCCATTTTTCACTTTCTGTGATATTGAACTTGTACGGTAAACGAGGTTCTTGTAAACAGAGGCGTCCCAAACATTGGAGTGGCTGTATCTTTTGGATTTTAATTTCCCTAAGCTATAGGACCATAAGTGGAAGTGCCCTAGGCTCTGTTGCTTTGTTTTTTAGACGTTTCAGGAAACACCATACACTTCTCCCGAGTGTCTGTTGGCAATTTACATCCCGCCCATCAGCATAACAAGGCTCCCAGTTCTCCATGGCCTGTCCTGCCTTTCTGGATTTTACACTTTTTTCAGATGGCCCTTTTGACCGGGGGGAAGTGAGACTTCATTGTAGTGCAGATTTCCTTTGCAAGCTTGCTTGGTTGGCCAAAAAGGGCGTATGCGTTTTTTCCTGAATATATTCAGGAAAAAACGCATACGCCCTTTTTGGCCAAGTGCATCATTGTGGACGTTCTGCCTCTTTTCCTATGCTTTCAATGCAATTCCAGTCTACCTCCTGAAATCGGTTTCCTGCAATTCTGCCCCGCTTTCAAGTCCTCTTGGCAGCCTTACTTCAGTATATTTTTGGACGATAGTTGTCATTTATAACTCTGCAGGTTTGTGAATTACAGTGCCCCTGAGCTCCTTTCTTCAACTCGTTTTCTTGTGAGCTGGCCGCACACCGCAGGATGGCTTCAGGCCCTAATCTGGTTCCGGCACGGCACGCTGAGCCTTTGGTTATTTCCTCTTCCTGGTGGGAAATGAGAGTTAAATTTGCCCGTCCAGACACCTCCAGCTAGTCTCTCATTGGTTCTCGCTATTCCTGTTCATCTTCCGCAGAAATTGCAAACTGGGCCAAACAGGAGGTTAAAGGGACTGACTCTCCAAGTCGGGAGAGTGTTAGTAAAGCGTCTGGAATGTTGCACCCGAGTACCAGGGTACGAAAACTGAGACATATTTGAACACGTCTCCCGATCACATGGTTGATCATACTCTAGGTTCCACATGCATGTTTTAGCTGAAGGAAGAATACCTTAAACCTGGGTAGTTGAAACCCGTGGAATGGGTACCATGCAATATGACTTCAAAGGGTCTTCATTTGCTCACCGAACCTCTCCAATCCTATCACTGCTGCGTTTATGTCCCTGTACACATGCTTGATTCTCTTTCGGAGACATAGCAATCCATAGGTTTTAAGATACTTAAGAGTCAGGTACATTCTTAGGCGTTTAATATGCGGTGTTGAGTCCATTTCGTTGAGCAAGGAGTAGCTCTTGTCTATTCCATATTTGGCTTAAGGAACTTTATCTGTGCTCATTTCAATCTCTGGTTTTATGCAGCACCCCAACTCACCTTTACCCTTAAACAAGCATAAGTTGGTTTTCTAAATTTGAGACCCTGTTCTGTTCTGTAATTCAGTTCCTGTGTAGCCAAGTTTACATTCCGTGTATTACTGATATCTTATGATGTTTCTTTTTCTGTGTGACTTATTTCAGTTAGAATCATCGTACCTGAATCCACTCATTGTGCTGCTACGGGCCTGATGACATAGATTTCACTGCTGAGTGATACTGCATTGTACGTAAGTACCACAAGTTCTTTATCCATTTTTCACTTTCTGTGATATTGAACTTGTACGGTAAACGAGGTTCTTGTAAACAGAGGCGTCCCAAACATTGGGGTGGCTGTATCTTTTTGATTTTAATTTCCCTAAGCTATAGGACCATAAGTGGAAGTGCCCTAGGCTCTGTTGCTTTGTTTTTTAGATGTTTCAGGAAACACCATACACTTCTCCCAAGTGTCTGTTGGCAATTTACATCCCGCCCATCAGCATAACAAGGATCCCAGTTCTCCATGGCCTGTCCTGCCTTTCTGGATTTTACACTTTTTTCAGATGGCCTTTTTGACCGGGGGGAAGTGAGACTTCATTGTAGTGCAGATTTCCTTTGCAAGCTTGCTTGGTTGGCCAAAAAGGGCGTATGCGTTTTTTCCTGAATATATTCAGGAAAAAACGCATACGCCCTTTTTGGCCAAGTGCATCATTGTGGACGTTCTGCCTCTTTTCCTATGCTTTCAATGCAATTCCAGTCTACCTCCTGAAATCGGTTTCCTGCAATTCTGCCCCGCTTTCAAGTCCTCTTGGCAGCCTTACTTCAGTATATTTTTGGACGATAGTTGTCATTTATAACTCTGCAGGTTTGTGAATTACAGTGCCCCTGAGCTCCTTTCTTCAACTCGTTTTCTTGTGAGCTGGCCTCAACACCGCAGGATGGCTTCAGGCCCTAATCTGGTTCCGGCACGGCACGCTGAGCCTTTGGTTATTTCCTCTTCCTGGTGGGAAATGAGAGTTAAATTTGCCCGTCCAGACACCTCCAGCTAGTCTCTCATTGGTTCTCGCTATTCCTGTTCATCTTCCGCAGAAATTGCAAACTGGGCCAAACAGGAGGTTAAAGGGACTGACTCTCCAAGTCGGGAGAGTGTTAGTAAAGCGTCTGGAATGTTGCACCCGAGTACCAGGGTACGAAAACTGAGACATATTTGAACACGTCTCCCGATCACATGGTTGATCATACTCTAGGTTCCACATGCATGTTTTAGCTGAAGGAAGAATACCTTAAACCTGGGTAGTTGAAACCCGTGGAATGGGTACCATGCAATATGACTTCAAAGGGTCTTCATTTGCTCACCGAACCTCTCCAATCCTATCACTGCTGCGTTTATGTCCCTGTACACACGCTTGATTCTCTTTCGGAGACATAGCAATCCATAGGTTTTAAGATACTAAAGAGTCAGGTACATTCTTAGGCGTTTAATATGCGGTGTTGAGTCCATTTCGTTGAGCAAGGAGTAGCTCTTGTCTATTCCATATTTGGCTTAAGGAACTTTATCTGTGCTCATTTCAATCTCTGGTTTTATGCAGCACCCCAACTCACCTTTACCCTTAAACAAGCATAAGTTGGTTTTCTAAATTTGAGACCCTGTTCTGTTCTGTAATTCAGTTCCTGTAGAGCCAACTTTACATTACGTGTATTACTGATATCTTATGATGTTTCTTTTTCTGTGTGACTTATTTCAGTTAGAATCATCGTACCTGAATCCACTCATTGTGCTGCTACGGGCCTGATGACATAGATTTCACTGCTGAGTGATACTGCATTGTACGTAAGTACCACAAGTTCTTTATCCATTTTTCACTTTCTGTGATATTGAACTTGTACGGTAAACGAGGTTCTTGTAAACAGAGGCGTCCCAATCATTGGGGTGGCTGTATCTTTTTGATTTTAATTTCTCTAAGCTATAGGACAATAAGTGGAAGTGCCCTAGGCTCTGTTGCTTTGTTTTTTTAGACGTTTCAGGAAACACGATACACTTCTCCCGAGTGTCTGTTGGCAATTTACATCCCGCCCATCAGCATAACAAGGCTCCCAGTTCTCCGTGGCCTGTCCTGCCTTTCTGGATTTTACACTTTTTTCAGATGGCCCTTTTGACCGGGGGGAAGTGAGACTTCATTGTAGTGCAGATTTCCTTTGCAAGCTTGCTTGGTTGGCCAAAAAGGGCGTATGCGTTTTTTCCTGAATATATTCAGGAAAAAACACATACGCCCTTTTTGGCCAAGTGCATCATTGTGGACGTTCTGCCTCTTTTCCTATGCTTTCAATGCAATTCCAGTCTACCTCCTGAAATCGGTTTCCTGCAATTCTGCCCCGCTTTCAAGTCCTCTTGGCAGCCTTACTTCAGTATATTTTTGGACGATAGTTGTCATTTATAACTCTGCAGGTTTGTGAATTACAGTGCCCCTGAGCTCCTTTCTTCAACTCGTTTTCTTGTGAGCTGGCCGCAACACCGCAGGATGGCTTCAGGCCCTAATCTGGTTCCGGCACGGCACGCTGAGCCTTTGGTTATTTCCTCTTCCTGGTGGGAAATGAGAGTTAAATTTGCCCGTCCAGACACCTCCAGCTAGTCTCTCATTGGTTCTCGCTATTCCTGTTCATCTTCCGCAGAAATTGCAAACTGGGCCAAACAGGAGGTTAAAGGGACTGACTCTCCAAGTCGGGAGAGTGTTAATAAAGCGTCTGGAATGTTGCACCCGAGTACCAGGGTACGAAAACTGAGACATATTTGAACACGTCTCCCGATCACATGGTTGATCATACTCTGGGTTCCACATGCATGTATTAGCTGAAGGAGGAATACCTTAAACCTGGGTAGTTGAAACCCGTGGAATGGGTACCATGCAATATGACTTCAAAGGGTCTTCATTTGCTCACCGAACCTCTCCAATCCTATCACTGCTGCGTTTATGCCCCTGTACACATGCTTGATTCTCTTTCGGAGACATAGCAATCCATAGGTTTTAAGATACTTAAGAGTCAGGTACATTCTTAGGCGTTTAATATGCGGTGTTGAGTCCATTTCGTTGAGCAAGGAGTAGCTCTTGTCTATTCCATATTTGGCTTAAGGAACTTTATCTGTGCTCATTTCAATCTCTGGTTTTATGCAGCACCCCAACTCACCTTTACCCTTAAACAAGCATAAGTTGGTTTTCTAAATTTGAGACCCTGTTCTGTTCTGTAATTCAGTTCCTGTGTAGCCAAGTTTACATTCCGTGTATTACTGATATCTTATGATGTTTCTTTTTCTGTGTGACTTATTTCAGTTAGAATCATCGTACCTGAATCCACTCATTGTGCTGCTACGGGCCTGATGACATAGATTTCACTGCTGAGTGATACTGCATTGTACGTAAGTACCACAAGTTCTTTATCCATTTTTCACTTTCTGTGATATTGAACTTGTACGGTAAATGAGGTTCTTGTAAACAGAGGCGTCCCAAACATTGGGGTGGCTGTATCTTTTTGATTTTAATTTCCCTAAGCTATAGGACCATAAGTGGAAGTGCCCTAGGCTCTGTTGCTTTGTTTTTTAGACGTTTCAGGAAACACCATACACTTCTCCCGAGTGTCTGTTGGCAATTTACATCCCGCCCATCAGCATAACAAGGCTCCCAGTTCTCCATGGCCTGTCCTGCCTTTCTGGATTTTACACTTTTTTCAGATGGCCCTTTTGACCGGGGGGAAGTGAGACTTCATTGTAGTGCAGATTTCCTTTGCAAGCTTGCTTGGTTGGCCAAAAAGGGCGTATGCGTTTTTTCCTGAATATATTCAGGAAAAAACGCATACGCCCTTTTTGGCCAAGTGCATCATTGTGGACGTTCTGCCTCTTTTCCTATGCTTTCAATGCAATTCCAGTCTACCTCCTGAAATCGGTTTCCTGCAATTCTGCCCCGCTTTCAAGTCCTCTTGGCAGCCTTACTTCAGTATATTTTTGGACGATAGCTGTCATTTATAACTCTGCAGGTTTGTGAATTACAGTGCCCCTGAGCTCCTTTCTTCAACTCGTTTTCTTGTGAGCTGGCCGCACACCGCAGGATGGCTTCAGGCCCTAATCTGGTTCCGGCACGGCACGCTGAGCCTTTGGTTATTTCCTCTTCCTGGTGGGAAATGAGAGTTAAATTTGCCCGTCCAGACACCTCCAGCTAGTCTCTCATTGGTTCTCGCTATTCCTGTTCATCTTCCGCAGAAATTGCAAACTGGGCCAAACAGGAGGTTAAAGGGACTGACTCTCCAAGTCGGGAGAGTGTTAGTAAAGCGTCTGGAATGTTGCACCCGAGTACCAGGGTACGAAAACTGAGACATATTTGAACACGTCTCCCGATCACATGGTTGATCATACTCTAGGTTCCACATGCATGTTTTAGCTGAAGGAAGAATACCTTAAACCTGGGTAGTTGAAACCCGTGGAATGGGTACCATGCAATATGACTTCAAAGGGTCTTCATTTGCTCACCGAACCTCTCCAATCCTATCACTGCTGCGTTTATGTCCCTGTACACATGCTTGATTCTCTTTCGGAGACATAGCAATCCATAGGTTTTAAGATACTTAAGAGTCAGGTACATTCTTAGGCGTTTAATATGCGGTGTTGAGTCCATTTCGTTGAGCAAGGAGTAGCTCTTGTCTATTCCATATTTGGCTTAAGGAACTTTATCTGTGCTCATTTCAATCTCTGGTTTTATGCAGCACCCCAACTCACCTTTACCCTTAAACAAGCATAAGTTGGTTTTCTAAATTTGAGACCCTGTTCTGTTCTGTAATTCAGTTCCTGTGTAGCCAAGTTTACATTCCGTGTATTACTGATATCTTATGATGTTTCTTTTTCTGTGTGACTTATTTCAGTTAGAATCATCGTACCTGAATCCACTCATTGTGCTGCTACGGGCCTGATGACATAGATTTCACTGCTGAGTGATACTGCATTGTACGTAAGTACCACAAGTTCTTTATCCATTTTTCACTTTCTGTGATATTGAACTTGTACGGTAAACGAGGTTCTTGTAAACAGAGGCGTCTCAAACATTGGGGTGGCTGTATCTTTTTGATTTTAATTTCCCAAAGCTATAGAACCATAAGTGGAAGTGCCCTAGGCTCTGTTGCTTTGTTTTTTAGATGTTTCAGGAAACACCATACACTTCTCCCGAGTGTCTGTTGGCAATGTACATCCCGCCCATCAGCATAACAAGGCTCCCAGTTCTCCATGGCCTGTCCTGCCTTTCTGGATTTTACACTTTTTTCAGATGGCCCTTTTGACCGGGGGGAAGTGAGACTTCATTGTAGTGCAGATTTCCTTTGCAAGCTTGCTTGGTTGGCCAAAAAGGGCGTATGCGTTTTTTCCTGAATATATTCAGGAAAAAACGCATATGCCCTTTTTGGCCAAGTGCATCATTGTGGACGTTCTGCCTCTTTTCCTATGCTTTCAATGCAATTCCAGTCTACCTCCTGAAATCGGTTTCCTGCAATTCTGCCCCGCTTTCAAGTCCTCTTGGCAGCCTTACTTCAGTATATTTTTGGACGATAATTGTCATTTATAACTCTGCAGGTTTGTGAATTACAGTGCCCTGAGCTCCTTTCTTAAACTCGCTTTCTTGTGAGCTGGCCGCAACACCGCAGGATGTCTTCAGGCCCTAATCTGGTTCCGGCACGGCACGCTGAGCCTTTGGTTATTTCCTCTTCCTGGTGGGAAATGAGAGTTAAATTTGCCCGTCCAGACACCTCCAGCTAGTCTCTCATTGGTTCTCGCTATTCCTGTTCATCTTCCGCAGAAATTGCAAACTGGGCCAAACAGGAGGTTAAAGGGACTGACTCTCCAAGTCGGGAGAGTGTTAGTAAAGCGTCTGGAATGTTGCACCCGAGTACCAGGGTACGAAAACTGAGACATATTTGAACACGTCTCCCGATCACATGGTTGATCATACTCTAGGTTCCACATGCATGTTTTAGCTGAAGGAAGAATACCTTAAACCTGGGTAGTTGAAACCCGTGGAATGGGTACCATGCAATATGACTTCAAAGGGTCTTCATTTGCTCACCGAACCTCTCCAATCCTATCACTGCTGCGTTTATGTCCCTGTACACATGCTTGATTCTCTTTCGGAGACATAGCAATCCATAGGTTTTAAGATACTTAAGAGTCAGGTACATTCTTAGGCGTTTAATATGCGGTGTTGAGTCCATTTCGTTGAGCAAGGAGTAGCTCTTGTCTATTCCATATTTGGCTTAAGGAACTTTATCTGTGCTCATTTCAATCTCTGGTTTTATGCAGCACCCCAACTCACCTTTCCCCTTAAACAAGCATAAGTTGGTTTTCTAAATTTGAGACCCTGTTCTGTTCTGTAATTCAGTTCCTGTGTAGCCAAGTTTACATTCCGTGTATTACTGATATCTTATGATGTTTCTTTTTCTGTGTGACTTATTTCAGTTAGAATCATCGTACCTGAATCCACTCATTGTGCTGCTACGGGCCTGATGACATAGATTTCACTGCTGAGTGATACTGCATTGTACGTAAGTACCACAAGTTCTTTATCCATTTTTCACTTTCTGTGATATTGAACTTGTACGGTAAACGAGGTTCTTGTAAACAGAGGCGTCCCAAACATTGGGGTGGCTGTATCTTTTTGATTTTAATTTCCCTAAGCTATAGGACCATAAGTGGAAGTGCCCTAGGCTCTGTTGCTTTGTTTTTTAGACGTTTCAGGAAACACCATACACTTCTCCCGAGTGTCTGTTGGCAATGTACATCCCGCCCATCAGCATAACAAGGCTCCCAGTTCTCCATGGCCTGTCCTGCCTTTCTGGATTTTACACATTTTTCAGATGGCCCTTTTGACCGGGGGGAAGTGAGACTTCATTGTAGTGCAGATTTCCTTTGCAAGCTTGCTTGGTTGGCCAAAAAGGGCGTATGCGTTTTTTCCTGAATATATTCAGGAAAAAACGCATACGCCCTTTTTGGCCAAGTGCATCATTGTGGACGTTCTGCCTCTTTTCCTATGCTTTCAATGCAATTCCAGTCTACCTCCTGAAATCGGTTTCCTGCAATTCTGCCCCGCTTTCAAGTCCTCTTGGCAGCCTTACGTCAGTATATTTTTGGACGATAGTTGTCATTTATAACTCTGCAGGTTTGTGAATTACAGTGCCCCTGAGCTCCTTTCTTCAACTCGTTTTCTTGTGAGCTGGCCGCAACACCGCAGGATGGCTTCAGGCCCTAATCTGGTTCCGGCACGGCACGCTGAGCCTTTGGTTATTTCCTCTTCCTGGTGGGAAATGAGAGTTAAATTTGCCCGTCCAGACACCTCCAGCTAGTCTCTCATTGGTTCTCGCTATTCCTGTTCATCTTCCGCAGAAATTGCAAACTGGGCCAAACAGGAGGTTAAAGGGACTGACTCTCCAAGTCGGGAGAGTGTTAGTAAAGCGTCTGGAATGTTGCACCCGAGTACCAGGGTACGAAAACTGAGACATATTTGAACACGTCTCCCGATCACATGGTTGATCATACTCTAGGTTCCACATGCATGTTTTAGCTGAAGGAAGAATACCTTAAACCTGGGTAGTTGAAACCCGTGGAATGGGTACCATGCAATATGACTTCAAAGGGTCTTCATTTGCTCACCGAACCTCTCCAATCCTATCACTGCTGCGTTTATGTCCCTGTACACATGCTTGATTCTCTTTCGGAGACATAGCAATCCATAGGTTTTAAGATACTTAAGAGTCAGGTACACTCTTAGGCGTTTAATATGGGGTGTTGAGTCCATTTCGTTGAGCAAGGAGTAGCTCTTGTCTATTCCATATTTGGCTTAAGGAACTTTATCTGTGCTCATTTCAATCTCTGGTTTTATGCAGCACCCCAACTCACCTTTCCCCTTAAACAAGCATAAGTTGGTTTTCTAAATTTGAGACCCTGTTCTGTTCTGTAATTCAGTTCCTGTGTAGCCAAGTTTACATTCCGTGTATTACTGATATCTTATGATGTTTCTTTTTCTGTGTGACTTATTTCAGTTAGAATCATCGTACCTGAATCCACTCATTGTGCTGCTACGGGCCTGATGACATAGATTTCACTGCTGAGTGATACTGCATTGTACGTAAGTACCACAAGTTCTTTATCCATTTTTCACTTTCTGTGATATTGAACTTGTACGGTAAACGAGGTTCTTGTAAACAGAGGCGTCCCAAACATTGGGGTGGCTGTATCTTTTTGATTTTAATTTCCCTAAGCTATAGGACCATAAGTGGAAGTGCCCTAGGCTCTGTTGCTTTGTTTTTTAGATGTTTCAGGAAACACCATACACTTCTCCCGAGTGTCTGTTGGCAATGTACATCCCGCCCATCAGCATAACAAGGCTCCCAGGTCTCCATGGCCTGTCCTGCCTTTCTGGATTTTACACTTTTTTCAGATGGCCCTTTTGACCGGGGGGAAGTGAGACTTCATTGTAGTGCAGATTTCCTTTGCAAGCTTGCTTGGTTGGCCAAAAAGGGCGTATGCGTTTTTTCCTGAATATATTCAGGAAAAAACGCATACGCCCTTTTTGGCCAAGTGCATCATTGTGGACGTTCTGCCTCTTTTCCTATGCTTTCAATGCAATTCCAGTCTACCTCCTGAAATCGGTTTCCTGCAATTCTGCCCCGCTTTCAAGTCCTCTTGGCAGCCTTACGTCAGTATATTTTTGGACGATAGTTGTCATTTATAACTCTGCAGGTTTGTGAATTACAGTGCCCCTGAGCTCCTTTCTTCAACTCGTTTTCTTGTGAGCTGGCCGCAACACCGCAGGATGGCTTCAGGCCCTAATCTGGTTCCGGCACGGCACGCTGAGCCTTTGGTTATTTCCTCTTCCTGGTGGGAAATGAGAGTTAAATTTGCCCGTCCAGACACCTCCAGCTAGTCTCTCATTGGTTCTCGCTATTCCTGTTCATCTTCCGCAGAAATTGCAAACTGGGCCAAACAGGAGGTTAAAGGGACTGACTCTCCAAGTCGGGAGAGTGTTAGTAAAGCGTCTGGAATGTTGCACCCGAGTACCAGGGTACGAAAACTGAGACATATTTGAACACGTCTCCCGATCACATGGTTGATCATACTCTAGGTTCCACATGCATGTTTTAGCTGAAGGAAGAATACCTTAAACCTGGGTAGTTGAAACCCGTGGAATGGGTACCATGCAATATGACTTCAAAGGGTCTTCATTTGCTCACCGAACCTCTCCAATCCTATCACTGCTGCGTTTATGTCCCTGTACACATGCTTGATTCTCTTTCGGAGACATAGCAATCCATAGGTTTTAAGATACTTAAGAGTCAGGTACATTCTTAGGCGTTTAATATGCGGTGTTGAGTCCATTTCGTTGAGCAAGGAGTAGCTCTTGTCTATTCCATATTTGGCTTAAGGAACTTTATCTGTGCTCATTTCAATCTCTGGTTTTATGCAGCACCCCAACTCACCTTTACCCTTAAACAAGCATAAGTTGGTTTTCTAAATTTGAGACCCTGTTCTGTTCTGTAATTCAGTTCCTGTGTAGCCAAGTTTACATTCCGTGTATTACTGATATCTTATGATGTTTCTTTTTCTGTGTGACTTATTTCAGTTAGAATCATCGTACCTGAATCCACTCATTGTGCTGCTACGGGCCTGATGACATAGATTTCACTGCTGAGTGATACTGCATTGTACGTAAGTACCACAAGTTCTTTATCCATTTTTCACTTTCTGTGATATTGAACTTGTACGGTAAACGAGGTTCTTGTAAACAGAGGCGTCCCAAACATTGGAGTGGCTGTATCTTTTTGATTTTAATTTCCCTAAGCTATAGGACCATAAGTGGAAGTGCCCTAGGCTCTGTTGCTTTGTTTTTTAGACGTTTCAGGAAACACCATACACTTCTCCCGAGTGTCTGTTGGCAATTTACATCCCGCCCATCAGCATAACAAGGCTCCCAGTTCTCCATGGCCTGTCCTGCCTTTCTGGATTTTACACTTTTTTCAGATGGCCCTCTTGACCGGGGGGAAGTGAGACTTCATTGTAGTGCAGATTTCCTTTGCAAGCTTGCTAGGTTGGCCAAAAAGGGCGTATGCGTTTTTTCCTGAATATATTCAGGAAAAAACGCATACGCCCTTTTTGGCCAAGTGCATCATTGTGGACGTTCTGCCTCTTTTCCTATGCTTTCAATGCAATTCCAGTCTACCTCCTGAAATCGGTTTCCTGCAATTCTGCCCCGCTTTCAAGTCCTCTTGGCAGCCTTACTTCAGTATATTTTTGGACGATAGTTGTCATTTATAACTCTGCAGGTTTGTGAATTACAGTGCCCTGAGCTCCTTTCTTCAACTCGCTTTCTTGTGAGCTGGCCGCAACACTGCAGGATGGCTTCAGGCCCTAATCTGGTTCCGGCACGGCACGCTGAGC
Organism: Globicephala melas; assembly: GCF_963455315.2. Classification (NCBI taxonomy): domain Eukaryota; kingdom Metazoa; phylum Chordata; class Mammalia; order Artiodactyla; family Delphinidae; genus Globicephala; species Globicephala melas. Next base: position 94,356 of record NW_027207570.1, on the reverse strand, counting down.
CTTTGGTTATTTCCTCTTCCTGGTGGGAAATGAGAGTTAAATTTGCCCGTCCAGACACCTCCAGCTAGTCTCTCATTGGTTCTCGCTATTCCTGTTCATCTTCCGCAGAAATTGCAAACTGGGCCAAACAGGAGGTTAAAGGCACTGACTCTCCAAGTCGGGAGAGTGTTAGTAAAGCGTCTGGAATGTTGCACCCGAGTACCAGGGTACGAAAACTGAGACATATTTGAACACGTCTCCCGATCACATGGTTGATCATACTCTAGGTTCCACATGCATGTTTTACCTGAAGGAAGAATACCTTAAACCTGGGTAGTTGAAACCCGTGGAATGGGTACCATGCAATATGACTTCAAAGGGTCTTCATTTGCTCACCGAACCTCTCCAATCCTATCACTGCTGCGTTTATGTCCCTGTACACATGCTTGATTCTCTTTCGGAGACATAGCAATCCATAGGTTTTAAGATACTTAAGAGTCAGGTACACTCTTAGGCGTTTAATATGCGGTGTTGAGTCCATTTCGTTGAGCAAGGAGTAGCTCTTGTCTATTCCATATTTGGCTTAAGGAACTTTATCTGTGCTCATTTCAATCTCTGGTTTTATGCAGCACCCCAACTCACCTTTCTCCTTAAACAAGCATAAGTTGGTTTTCTAAATTTGAGACCCTGTTCTGTTCTGTAATTCAGTTCCTGTGTAGCCAAGTTTACATTCCATGTATTACTGATATCTTATGATGTTTCTTTTTCTGTGTGACTTATTTCAGTTAGAATCATCGTACCTGAATCCACTCATTGTGCTGCTACGGGCCTGATGACATAGATTTCACTGCTGAGTGATACTGCATTGTACGTAAGTACCACAAGTTCTTTATCCATTTTTCACTTTCTGTGATATTGAACTTGTACGGTAAACCAGGTTCTTGTAAACAGAGGCGTCCCAAACATTGGGGTGGCTGTATCTTTTTGATTTTAATTTCCCTAAGCTATAGGACCATAAGTGGAAGTGCCCTAGGCTCTGTTGCTTTGTTTTTTAGATGTTTCAGGAAACACCATACAATTCTCCCGAGTGTCTGTTGGCAATTGACATCCCGCCCATCAGCATAACAAGGCTCCCAGTTCTCCATGGCCTGTCCTGCCTTTCTGGATTTTACACTTTTTTCAGATGGCCCTTTTGACCGGGGGGAAGTGAGACTTCATTGTAGTGCAGATTTCCTTTGCAAGCTTTCTTGGTTGGCCAAAAAGGGCGTATGCGTTTTTTCCTGAATATATTCAGGAAAAAACGCATACGCCCTTTTTGGCCAAGTGCATCATTGTGGACGTTCTGCCTCTTTTCCTATGCTTTCAATGCAATTCCAGTCTACCTCCTGAAATCGGTTTCCTGCAATTCTGCCCCGCTTTCAAGTCCTCTTGGCAGCCTTACTTCAGTATATTTTTGGACGATAGTTGTCATTTATAACTCTGCAGGTTTGTGAATTACAGTGCCCCTGAGCTCCTTTCTTCAACTCGCTTTCTTGTGAGCTGGCCGCAACACCGCAGGATGGCTTCAGGCCCTAATCTGGTTCCGGCACGGCACGCTGAGCCTTTGGTTATTTCCTCTTCCTGGTGGGAAATGAGAGTTAAATTTGCCCGTCCAGACACCTCCAGCTAGTCTCTCATTGGTTCTCGCTATTCCTGTTCATCTTCCGCAGAAATTGCAAACTGGGCCAAACAGGAGGTTAAAGGGACTGACTCTCCAAGTCGGGAGAGTGTTAGTAAAGCGTCTGGAATGTTGCACCCGAGTACCAGGGTACGAAAACTGAGACATATTTGAACACGTCTCCCGATCACATGGTTGATCATACTCTAGGTTCCACATGCATGTTTTAGCTGAAGGAAGAATACCTTAAACCTGGGTAGTTGAAACCCGTGGAATGGGTACCATGCAATATGACTTCAAAGGGTCTTCATTTGCTCACCGAACCTCTCCAATCCTATCACTGCTGCGTTTATGTCCCTGTACACATGCTTGATTCTCTTTCGGAGACATAGCAATCCATAGGTTTTAAGATACTTACTATTCAGGTACATTCTTAGGCGTTTAATATGCGGTGTTGAGTCCATTTCGTTGAGCAAGGAGTAGCTCTTGTCTATTCCATATTTGGCTTAAGGAACTTTATCTGTGCTCATTTCAATCTCTGGTTTTATGCAGCACCCCAACTCACCTTTACCCTTAAACAAGCATAAGTTGGTTTTCGAAATTTGAGACCCTGTTCTGTTCTGTAATTCAGTTCCTGTGTAGCCAAGTTTACATTCCGTGTATTACTGATATCTTATGATGTTTCTTTTTCTGTGTGACTTATTTCAGTTAGAATCATCGTACCTGAATCCACTCATTGTGCTGCTACGGGCCTGATGACATAGATTTCACTGCTGAGTGATACTGCATTGTACGTAAGTACCACAAGTTCTTTATCCATTTTTCACTTTCTGTGATATTGAACTTGTACGGTAAACGAGGTTCTTGTAAACAGAGGCGTCCCAAACATTGGGGTGGCTGTATCTTTTTGATTTTAATTTCCCTAAGCTATAGGACCATAAGTGGAAGTGCCCTAGGCTCTGTTGCTTTGTTTTTTAGATGTTTCAGGAAACACCATACACTTCTCCCGAGTGTCTGTTGGCAATTTACATCCCGCCCATCAGCATAACAAGGCTCCCAGTTCTCCATGGCCTGTCCTGCCTTTCTGGATTTTACACTTTTTTCAGATGGCCCTTTTGACCGGGGGGAAGTGAGACTTCATTGTAGTGCAGATTTCCTTTGCAAGCTTGCTTGGTTGGCCAAAAAGGGCGTATGCGTTTTTTCCTGAATATATTCAGGAAAAAACGCATACGCCCTTTTTGGACAAGTGCATCATTGTGGACGTTCTGCCTCTTTTCCTATGCTTTCAATGCAATTCCAGTCTACCTCCTGAAAGCGGTTTCCTGCAATTCTGCCCCGCTTTCAAGTCCTCTTGGCAGCCTTACTTCAGTATATTTTTGGACGATAGCTGTCATTTATAACTCTGCAGGTTTGTGAATTACAGTGCCCCTGAGCTCCTTTCTTCAACTCGTTTTCTTTTGAGCTGGCCGCAACACCGCAGGATGGCTTCAGGCCCTAATCTGGTTCCGGCATGGCACGCTGAGCCTTTGGTTAGTTCCTCTTCCTGGTGGGAAATGAGAGTTAAATTTGCCCGTCCAGACACCTCCAGCTAGTCTCTCATTGGTTCTCCCTATTCCTGTTCATCTTCCGCAGAAATTGCAAATTGGGCCAAACAGGAGGTTAAAGGCGCTGACTCTCCAAGTGGGGAGAGTGTTAGTAAAGCGTCTGGAATGTTGCACACGAGTACCAGGGGAGGAAAACTGAGACATATTTGAACACGTCTCCCGTTCACACGGTGGATCATACTCTGGGTTCCACATGCATGTTTTAGCTGAAGGAAGAATACCTTAAACCTGGAGAGTTGAGACCCGTGAAATGGGTACCATGCAATATGACTTCAAAGGGTCTTCATTTGCTCACCGAACCTCTCCAATCCTATCACTGCTGCGTTTATGCCCCTGTACACACTCTTGATTCTCTTTTGGAGACATAGCAATCCATAGGTTTTAAGATACTTACTAGTCAGGTACATTCTTAGGCGTTTAATATGGGGTGTTGAGTCCATTTCGTTGAGCAAGGAGTAGCTCTTGTCTATTCCATATTTGGCTTAAGGAACTTTATCTGTGCTCATTTCAATCTCTGGTTTTATGCAGCACCCCAGCTCACCTTTCCCCTTAAGCAAGCATAAGTTGGTTTTCTAAATTTGAGACCCTGTTCTGTTCTGTAATTCAGTTCCTGTGTAGCCAAGTTTACATTCCATGTATTACTGATATGTTATGATGTTTCTTTTTCTGTGTGACTTATTTCAGTTAGAATCATCGTACCTGAATCCACTCATTGTGCTGCTAAGGGCCTGATGACATAGATTTCATTGCTGAGTGATATTGCTTTGTAAGTAAATACCACAACTTCTTTATCCATTTTTCACTTTCTGCGATGTTGAACTTGTACGGTAAACGAAGTTCTTGTAAACAGAGGCGTCCCAAACTTTGGGGTGGCTGTGTCTTTTTTATTTTAATTTCCCTAAGCTATAGGACCATAAGTGGAAGTGCCCTAGGCTCTGTTGCTTTGTTTTTTAGATGTTTCAGGAAACACCATACACTTCTCCCGAGTGTCTGTTGGCAATTTACATCCCACCCATCAGCATAACAAGGCTCCCACTTTTCCATGGCCTGTCCTGCCTTTCTGGATTTTACACTTTTTTCAGATGGCCCTTTTGACCGGGGGGGGGGAAGTGAGACTTCATTGTAGTGCAGATTTCCTTTGCAAGCTTGCTTGGTTGGCCAAAAAGGGCGTATGCATTTTTTCCTGAATATATTCAGGAAAAAACGCATACGCCCTTTTTGGCCAAGTGCATCATTGTGGACGTTCTGCCTCTTTTCCTATGCTTTCAATGCAATTCCAGTCTACCTCCTGAAATCGGTTTCCTGCAATTCTGCCCCGCTTTCAAGTCCTCTTGGCAGCCTTACTTCAGTATATTTTTGGACGATAGCTGTCATTTATAACTCTGCAGGTTTGTGAATTACAGTGCCCCTGAGCTCCTTTCTTCAACTCGTTTTCTTTTGAGCTGGCCGCAACACCGCAGGATGGCTTCAGGCCCTAATCTGGTTCCGGCACGGCACGCTGAGCCTTTGGTTATTTCCTCTTCCTGGTGGGAAATGAGAGTTAAATTTGCCCGTCCAGACACCTCCAGCTAGTCTCTCATTGGTTCTCCCTATTCCTGTTCATCTTCCGCAGAAATTGCAAACTGGGCCAAACAGAAGGTTAAAGGCGCTGACTCTCCAAGTGGGGAGAGTGTTAGTAAAGCGTCTGGAATGTTGCATCCGAGTACCAGGGGAGGAAAACTGAGACATATTTGAACACGTCTCCCGTTCACACTGTTGATCATACTCTGGGTTTCACATGCATGTTTTAGCTGAAGGAAGAATACCTTAAACCTGGGTAGTTGAAACCCGTGGAATGGGTACCATGCAATAAGACTTCAAAGGATCTTCATTTGCTCACCGAACCTCTCTAATCCTATCACTGCTGCGTTTATGCCCCTGTACACATGCTTGATTCTCTTTTGGAGACATAGCAATCCATAGGTTTTAAGATACTTACTAGTCAGGTACATTCTTAGGCATTTAATATGGGGTGTTGAGTCCATTTCGTTGAGCAAGGAGTAGCTCTTGTCTATTCCATATTTGGCTTAAGGAACTTTATCTGTGCTCATTTCAATCTCTGGTTTTATGCAGCACCCCAACTCACCTTTCCCCTTAAGCAAGCATAAGTTGGTTTTCTAAATTTGAGACCCTGTTCTGTTCTGTAATTCAGTTCCTGTGTAGCCAAGTTTACATTCCGTGTATTACTGATATCTTATGATGTTTCTTTTTCTGTGTGACATATTTCAGTTAGAATCATCATACCTGAATCCACTCATTGTGCTGCTAACGGCCTGATGACATAGATTTCATTGCTGAGTGATATTGTTTGTAAGTAAATACCACAACTTCTTTATCCATTTTTCACTTTCTGCGATGTTGAACTTGTACGGTAAACGAGGTTCTTGTAAACAGAGGCGTCCCAAACTTTGGGGTGGCTGTGTCTTTTTGATTTTAATTTCCCTAAGCTATAGGACCATAAGTGGAAGTGCCCTAGGCTCTGTTGCTTTGTTTTTTAGATGTTTCAGGAAACACCATACACTTCTCCCGAGTGTCTGTTGGCAATTTACATCCCGCCCATCAGCATAACAAGGCTCCCAGTTCTCCATGGCCTGTCCTGCCTTTCTGGATTTTACACTTTTTTCAGATGGCCCTTTTGACCGGGGGGAAGTGAGACTTCATTGTAGTGCAGATTTCCTTTGCAAGCTTGCTTGGTTGGCCAAAAAGGGCGTATGCGTTTTTTCCTGAATATATTCAGGAAAAAACGCATACGCCCTTTTTGGACAAGTGCATCATTGTGGACGTTCTGCCTCTTTTCCTATGCTTTCAATGCAATTCCAGTCTACCTCCTGAAAGCGGTTTCCTGCAATTCTGCCCCGCTTTCAAGTCCTCTTGGCAGCCTTACTTCAGTATATTTTTGGACGATAGCTGTCATTTATAACTCTGCAGGTTTGTGAATTACAGTGCCCCTGAGCTCTTTTCTTCAACTCGCTTTCTTTTGAGCTGGCCGCAACACCGCAGGATGGCTTCAGGCCCTAATCTGGTTCCGGCACGGCACGCTGAGCCTTTGGTTAGTTCCTCTTCCTGGTGGGAAATGAGAGTTAAATTTGCCCGTCCAGACACCTCCAGCTAGTCTCTCATTGGTTCTCGCTCTTCCGGTTGATCTTCCGGAGAAATTGCAAACTGGGCCAAACAGGAGGTTAAAGGCGCTGACTCTCCAAGTGGGGAGAGTGTTAGTAAAGCGTCTGGAATGTTGCACACGAGTACCAGGGGAGGAAAACTGAGACATATTTGAACACGTCTCCCGTTCACAAGGTTGATCATACTCTGGGTTCCAAATGCATATTTTAGCTGAAGGAAGAATACCTTAAACCTGGAGAGTTGAGACCCGTGTAATGGGTACCATGCAATATGACTTCAAAGGGTCTTCATTTGCTCACCGAACCTCTCCAATCCTATCACTGCTGCATTTATGCCCCTGTACACATGTTTGATTCTCTTTCGGAGACATAGCAATCCATAAGTTTTAAGATACTTACTAGTCAGGTACATTCTTAGGCGTTTAATATGCGGTGTTGAGTCCATTTCGTTGAGCAAGGAGTAGCTCTTGTCTATTCCATATTTGGCTTAAGGAACTTTATCTGTGCTCATTTCAATCTCTGGTTTTATGCAGCACCCCAACTCACCTTTCCCCTTAAGCAAGCATAAGTTGGTTTTCTAAATTTGAGACCCTGTTCTGTTCTGTAATTCAGTTCCTGTGTAGCCAAGTTTACATTCCGTGTATTAGTGATATCTTATGATGTTTCTTTTTCTGTGTGACTTATTTCAGTTAGAATCATCATACCTGAATCCACTCATTGTGCTGCTAAGGGCCTGATGACATAGATTTCATTGCTGAGTGATATTGCTTTGTAAGTAAATACCACAACTTCTTTATCCATTTTTCACTTTCTGCGATGTTGAACTTGTACGGTAAACGAGGTTCTTGTAAACAGAGCCATTCCAAACTTCGGGGTGGCTGTGTCTTTTTTATTTTAATTTCCCTAAGCTATAGGACCATAAGTGGAAGTGCCCTAGGCTCTGTTGCTTTGCTTTTTAGATGTTTCAGGAAACACCATACACTTCTCCCGAGTGGCTGTTGGCAATTTACATCCCGCCCATCAGCATAACAAGGCTCCCAGTTCTCCATGGCCTGTCCTGCCTTTCTGGATTTTACACTTTTTTCAGATGGCCCTTTTGACCGGGGGGAAGTGAGACTTCATTGTAGTGCAGATTTCCTTTGCAAGCTTGCTTGTTTGGCCAAAAAGGGCGTATGCGTTTTTTCCTGAATATATTCAGGATAAAACGCATACGCCCTTTTTGGCCAAGTGCATCATTGTGGACGTTCTGCATCTCTCCGAAGCTTTCAATGCAATTCCAGTCTACCTCCTGAAATCAGTTTCCTGCAATTCTGCCCCGCTTTCAAGTCCTCTTGGCAGCTTTACTTCAGTATATTTTTGGAAATAGCTGTCATTTATAACTCTGCAGGTTTGTGAATTACAGTGCCCCTGAGCTCCTTTCTTCAACTCGCTTTCTTGTGACCTGGCCGCAACACCGCAGGATGGCTTCAGGCCCTAATGTGGTTCCGGCATGGCACGCTGAACCTTTGGTTAATTCCGCTTCCTGGTGGGAATTGAGAGTTAAATTTGCCCGTCCAGACACCTCCAGCTAGTCTCTCATTGGTTCTCGCTATTCCTGTTCATCTTCCGCAGAAATTGCAAACTGGGCCAAACAGGAGGTTAAAGGGACTGACTCTCCAAGTCGCGAGAGTGTTAGTAAAGCGTCTGGAATGTTGCACCCGAGTACCAGGGTACGAAAACTGAGACATATTTGAACACATCTCCCGATCACATGTTTGATCATACTCTAGGTTCCACATGCATGTTTTAGCTGAAGGAAGAATACCTTAAACCTGGGTAGTTGAAACCCGTGGAATGGGTACCATGCAATATGACTTCAAAGGGTCTTCATTTGCTCACCGAACCTCTCCAATCCTATCACTGCTGCCTTTTTGCCCCTGTACACATGCTTGATTCTCTTTAAGAGACATAGCAATCCATAGGTTTTAAGATAGTTATTAGTCAGGTACATTCCTAGGCGTTTAATATGGGGTGTTGAGTCCATTTCGTTGAGCAAGGAGTAGCTCTTGTCTATTCCATATTTGGCTTAAGGAACTTTATCTGTGCTCATTTCAATCTCTGGTTTTATGCAGCACCCCAACTCACCTTTCCCCTTAAGCAAGAATAAGTTGGTTTTCTAAATTTGAGACCCTGTTCTGTTCTGTAATTCAGTTCCTGTGTAGCCCAGTTTACATTCCGTGTATTAGTGATATCTTATGATGTTTCTTTTTCTGTGTGACTTATTTCAGTTAGAATCATCGTACCTGAATCCACTCATTATGCTGCTACGGGCCTGATGACATAGATTTCATTGCTGAGTGATATTGCTTTGTAAGTAAATACCACAACTTCTTTATCCATTTTTCACTTTCTGCGATGTTGAACTTGTACTGTAAACGAGGTTCTTGTAAACAGAGGCGTCCCAAACTTTGGGGTGGCTGTGTCTTTTTGATTTTAATTTCCCTAAGCTATAGGACCATAAGTGGAAGTGCCCTAGGCTCTGTTGCTTTGTTTTTTAGATGTTTCAGGAAACACCATACACTTCTCCCGAGTGTCTGTTGGCAATTTACATCCCGCCCATCAGCATAACAAGGCTCCCAGTTCTCCATGGCCTGTCCTGCCTTTCTGGATTTTACACTTTTTTCAGATGGCCCTTTTGACCGGGGGGAAGTGAGACTTCATTGTAGTGCAGATTTCCTTTGCAAGCTTGCTTGGTTGGCCAAAAAGTGCGTATGCGTTTTTTCCTGAATATATTCAGGAAAAAACGCATACGCCCTTTTTGGCCAAGTGCATCATTGTGGACGTTCTGCCTCTTTTCCTATGCTTTCAATGCAATTCCAGTCTACCTCCTGAAATCGGTTTCCTGCAATTCTGCCCCGCATTCAAGTCCTCTTGGCAGCCTTACTTCAGTATATTTTTGGATGATAGCTGTCATTTATAACTCTGCAGGTTTGTGAATTACAGTGCCCCTGAGCTCCTTTCTTCAACTCGCTTTCTTGTGAGCTGGCCGCAACACCGCAGGATGGCTTCAGGCCCTAATCTGGTTCCGGCACGGCACGCTGAGCCTTTGGTTAGTTCCTCTTCCTGGTGGGAAATGAGAGTTAAATTTGCCCGTCCAGACACCTCCAGCTAGTCTCTCATTGGTTCTCGCTCTTCCTGTTCATCTTCCGCAGAAATTGCAAACTGGGCCAAACAGGAGGTTAAAGGGACTGACTCTCCAAGTAGGGAGAGTGTTAGTAAAGCGTCTGGAATGTTGCACCCGAGTACCAGGGTACGAAAACTGAGACATATTTGAACACGTCTCCCGATCACATGGTTGATCATACTCTAGGTTCCACATGCATGTTTTAGCTGAAGGAAGAATACCTTAAACCTGGAGAGTTGAGACCCGTGTAATGGGTACCATGCAATATGACTTCAAAGGGTCTTCATTTGCTCACCGAACCTCTCCAATCCTATCACTGCTGCGTTTATGCCCCTGTACACCCGCTTGATTCTCTTTTGGAGACATAGCAATCCATAGGTTTTAAGATACTTTCTAGTCAGGTACATTCTTAGGCGTTTAATATGGGGTGTTGAGTCCATTTCGTTGAGCAAGGAGTAGCTCTTGTCTATTCCATATTTGGCTTAAGGAACTTTATCTGTGCTCATTTCAATCTCTGGTTTTATGCAGCACCCCAACTCACCTTTCCCCTTAAGCAAGCATAAGTTGGTTTTCTAAATTTGAGACCCTGTTCTGTTTTGGAATTCAGTTCCTGTGTAGCCAAGTTTACATTCCATGTATTAGTGATATCTTATGATGTTTCTTTTTCTGTGTGACTTATTTCAGTTAGAATCATCGTACCTGAATCCACTCATTGTGCTGCTAAGGGCCTGATGACATAGATTTCATTGCTGAGTGATACTGCATTGTACGTAAATACCACAAGTTCTTTATCCATTTTTCACTTTCTGTGATATTGAACTTGTACGGTAAACGAGGTTCTTGTAAACAGAGGCGTCCCAAACTTTGGGGTGGCTGTGTCGTTTTGATTTTAATTTCCCTAAGCTATAGGACCGTAAGTGGAAGTGCCCTAGGCTCTGTTGCTTTGTTTTTTAGATGTTTCAGGAAACACCATACACTTCTCCCGAGTGTCTGTTGGCAATTTACATCCCGCCCATCAGCATAACAAGGCTCCCAGTTCTCCATGGCCTGTCCTGCCTTTCTGGATTTTACACTTTTTTCAGATGGCCCTTTTGACCGGGGGGAAGTGAGACTTCATTGTAGTGCAGATTTCCTTTGCAAGCTTGCTTGGTTGGCCAAAAAGGGCGTATGCGTTTTTTCCTGAATATATTCAGGAAAAAACGCATACGCCCTTTTTGGCCAAGTGCATCATTGTGGACGTTCTGCCTCTTTTCCTATGCTTTCAATGCAATTCCAGTCTACCTCCTGAAATCGGTTTCCTGCAATTCTGCCCCGCATTCAAGTCCTCTTGGCAGCCTTACTTCAGTATATTTTTGGATGATAGCTGTCATTTATAACTCTGCAGGTTTGTGAATTACAGTGCCCCTGAGCTCCTTTCTTCAACTCGCTTTCTTTTGAGCTGGCCGCAACACCGCAGGATGGCTTCAGGCCCTAATCTGGTTCCGGCTCGGCACGCTGAGCCTTTGGTTAGTTCCTCTTCCTGGTGGGAAATGAGAGTTAAATTTGCCTGTCCAGACACCTCCAGCTAGTCTCTCATTGGTTCTCCCTATTCCTGTTCATCTTCCGCAGAAATTGCAAACTGGGCCAAACAGGAGGTTAAAGGTGCTGACTCTCCAAGTGGGGAGAGTGTTAGTAAAGCGTCTGGAATGTTGCACCCGAGTAACAGGGGAGGAAAACTGAGACATATTTGAACACGTCTCCCGTTCACACGGTTGATCATACTCTGGGTTCCACATGCATGTTTTAGCTGAAGGAAGAATACCTTAAACCTGGAGAGTTGAGACCCGTGAAATGGGTACCATGCAATATGACTTCAAAGGGTCTTCATTTGCTCACCGAACCTCTCCAATCCTATCACTGCTGCGTTTATGCCCCTGTACACACGTTTGATTCTCTTTTGGAGACATAGCAATCCATAGGTTTTAAGATACTTACTAGTCAGGTACATTCTTAGGCGTTTAATATGGGGTGTTGAGTCCATTTCGTTGAGCAAGGAGTAGCTCTTGTCTATTCCATATTTGGCTTAAGGAACTTTATCTGTGCTCATTTCAATCTCTGGTTTTATGCAGCACCCCAACTCACCTTTCCCCTTAAGGAAGCATAAGTTGGTTTTCTAAATTTGAGACCCTGTTCTGTTCTGTAATTCAGTTCCTGTGTAGCCCAGTTTACATTCCGTGTATTAGTGATATCTTATGATGTTTCTTTTTCTGTGTGACTTATTTCAGTTAGAATCATCGTACCTGAATCCACTCATTATGCTGCTACGGGCCTGATGACATAGATTTCATTGCTGAGTGATATTGCTTTGTAAGTAAATACCACAACTTCTTTATCCATTTTTCACTTTCTGCGATGTTGAACTTGTACTGTAAACGAGGTTCTTGTAAACAGAGGCGTCCCAAACTTTGGGGTGGCTGTGTCTTTTTGATTTTAATTTCCCTAAGCTATAGGACCATAAGTGGAAGTGCCCTAGGCTCTGTTGCTTTGTTTTTTAGATGTTTCAGGAAACACCATACACTTCTCCCGAGTGTCTGTTGGCAATTTACATCCCGCCCATCAGCATAACAAGGCTCCCAGTTCTCCATGGCCTGTCCTGCCTTTCTGGATTTTACACTTTTTTCAGATGGCCCTTTTGACCGGGGGGAAGTGAGACTTCATTGTAGTGCAGATTTCCTATGCAAGTTTGCTTGTTTGGCCAAAAAGGGCGTATGCGTTTTTTCCTGAATATATTCAGGAAAAAACGCATATGCCGTTTTTGGCCAAGTGCATCATTGTGGACGTTCTGCCTCTTTTCCTATGCTTTCAATGCAATTCCAGTCTACCTCCTGAAATCGGTTTCCTGCAATTCTGCCCCGCTTTCAAGTCCTCTTGGCAGCCTTACTTCAGTATATTTTTGGACGATAGCTGTCATTTATAACTCTGCAGGTTTGTGAATTACAGTGCCCCTGAGCTCCTTTCTTCAACTCGTTTTCTTTTGAGCTGGCCGCAACACCGCAGGATGGCTTCAGGCCCTAATCTGGTTCCGGCACGGCACGCTGAGCCTCTGGTTATTTCCTCTTCCTGGTGGGAAATGAGAGTTAAATTTGCCCGTCCAGACACCTCCACCTAGTCTCTCATTGGTTCTCCCTATTCCTGTTCATCTTCCGCAGAAATTGCAAACTGGGCCAAACAGGAGGTTAAAGGCGCTGACTCTCCAAGTGGGGAGAGTGTTAGTAAAGCATCTGGAATGTTGCACCCGAGTACCAGGGGAGGAAAACTGAGACATATTTGAACACATCTCCCGTTCACACGGTTGATCATACTCTGGGTTCCACATGCATGTTTTAGCTGAAGGAAGAATACCTTAAACCTGGAGAGTTGAGACCCGTGTAATGGGTACCATGCAATATGACTTCAAAGGGTCTTCATTTGCTCACCGAACCTCTCCAATCCTATCACTGCTGCGTTTATGCCCCTGTACACATGCTTGATTCTCTTTCGGAGACATAGCAATCCATAGGTTTTAAGATACTTACTAGTCAGGTACATTCTTAGGCGTTTAATATGGGGTGTTGAGTCCATTTCGTTGAGCAAGGAGTAGCTCTTATCTATTCCATATTTGGCTTAAGGAACTTTATCTGTGCTCATTTCAATCTCTGGTTTTATGCAGCACCCCAACTCACCTTTCCCCTTAAGCAAGCATAAGTTGGTTTTCTAAATTTGAGACCCTGTTGTGTTTTGGAATTCAGTTCCTGTGTAGCCAAGTTTACATTCCGTGTATTAGTGATATCTTATGATGTTTCTTTTTCTGTGTGACTTATTTCAGTTAGAATCATCATACCTGAATCCACTCATTGTGCTGCTAAGGGCCTGATGACATAGATTTCATTGCTGAGTGATATTGCTTTGTAAGTAAATACCACAACTTCTTTATCCATTTTTCACTTTCTGCGATGTTGAACTTGTACGGTAAACGAGGTTCTTGTAAACAGAGCCATTCCAAACTTCGGGGTGGCTGTGTCTTTTTTATTTTAATTTCCCTAAGCTATAGGACCATAAGTGGAAGTGCCCTAGGCTCTGTTGCTTTGCTTTTTAGATGTTTCAGGAAACACCATACACTTCTCCCGAGTGGCTGTTGGCAATTTACATCCCGCCCATCAGCATAACAAGGCTCCCAGTTCTCCATGGCCTGTCCTGCCTTTCTGGATTTTACACTTTTTTCAGATGGCCCTTTTGACCGGGGGGAAGTGAGACTTCATTGTAGTGCAGATTTCCTTTGCAAGCTTGCTTGGTTGGCCAAAAAGGGCGTATGCGTTTTTTCCTGAATATATTCAGGATAAAACGCATACGCCCTTTTTGGCCAAGTGCATCATTGTGGACGTTCTGCATCTTTCCGAAGCTTTCAATGCAATTCCAGTCTACCTCCTGAAATCAGTTTCCTGCAATTCTGCCCCGCTTTCAAGTCCTCTTGGCAGCTTTACTTCAGTATATTTTTGGAAATAGCTGTCATTTATAACTCTGCAGGTTTGTGAATTACAGTGCCCCTGAGCTCCTTTCTTCAACTCGCTTTCTTGTGACCTGGCCGCAACACCGCAGGATGGCTTCAGGCCCTAATGTGGTTCCGGCATGGCACGCTGAACCTTTGGTTAATTCCGCTTCCTGGTGGGAATTGAGAGTTAAATTTGCCCGTCCAGACACCTCCAGCTAGTCTCTCATTGGTTCTCGCTATTCCTGTTCATCTTCCGCAGAAATTGCAAACTGGGCCAAACAGGAGGTTAAAGGGACTGACTCTCCAAGTCGCGAGAGTGTTAGTAAAGCGTCTGGAATGTTGCACCCGAGTACCAGGGTACGAAAACTGAGACATATTTGAACACATCTCCCGATCACATGTTTGATCATACTCTAGGTTCCACATGCATGTTTTAGCTGAAGGAAGAATACCTTAAACCTGGGTAGTTGAAACCCGTGGAATGGGTACCATGCAATATGACTTCAAAGGGTCTTCATTTGCTCACCGAACCTCTCCAATCCTATCACTGCTGCCTTTTTGCCCCTGTACACATGCTTGATTCTCTTTAAGAGACATAGCAATCCATAGGTTTTAAGATAGTTATTAGTCAGGTACATTCCTAGGCGTTTAATATGGGGTGTTGAGTCCATTTCGTTGAGCAAGGAGTAGCTCTTGTCTATTCCATATTTGGCTTAAGGAACTTTATCTGTGCTCATTTCAATCTCTGGTTTTATGCAGCACCCCAACTCACCTTTCCCCTTAAGCAAGAATAAGTTGGTTTTCTAAATTTGAGACCCTGTTCTGTTCTGTAATTCAGTTCCTGTGTAGCCCAGTTTACATTCCGTGTATTAGTGATATCTTATGATGTTTCTTTTTCTGTGTGACTTATTTCAGTTAGAATCATCGTACCTGAATCCACTCATTATGCTGCTACGGGCCTGATGACATAGATTTCATTGCTGAGTGATATTGCTTTGTAAGTAAATACCACAACTTCTTTATCCATTTTTCACTTTCTGCGATGTTGAACTTGTACTGTAAACGAGGTTCTTGTAAACAGAGGCGTCCCAAACTTTGGGGTGGCTGTGTCTTTTTGATTTTAATTTCCCTAAGCTATAGGACCATAAGTGGAAGTGCCCTAGGCTCTGTTGCTTTGTTTTTTAGATGTTTCAGGAAACACCATACACTTCTCCCGAGTGTCTGTTGGCAATTTACATCCCGCCCATCAGCATAACAAGGCTCCCAGTTCTCCATGGCCTGTCCTGCCTTTCTGGATTTTACACTTTTTTCAGATGGCCCTTTTGACCGGGGGGAAGTGAGACTTCATTGTAGTGCAGATTTCCTTTGCAAGCTTGCTTGGTTGGCCAAAAAGGGCGTATGCGTTTTTTCCTGAATATATTCAGGAAAAAACGCATACGCCCTTTTTGGCCAAGTGCATCATTGTGGACGTTCTGCCTCTTTTCCTATGCTTTCAATGCAATTCCAGTCTACCTCCTGAAATCGGTTTCCTGCAATTCTGCCCCGCATTCAAGTCCTCTTGGCAGCCTTACTTCAGTATATTTTTGGATGATAGCTGTCATTTATAACTCTGCAGGTTTGTGAATTACAGTGCCCCTGAGCTCCTTTCTTCAACTCGCTTTCTTGTGAGCTGGCCGCAACACCGCAGGATGGCTTCAGGCCCTAATCTGGTTCCGGCACGGCACGCTGAGCCTTTGGTTAGTTCCTCTTCCTGGTGGGAAATGAGAGTTAAATTTGCCCGTCCAGACACCTCCAGCTAGTCTCTCATTGGTTCTCGCTCTTCCTGTTCATCTTCCGCAGAAATTGCAAACTGGGCCAAACAGGAGGTTAAAGGGACTGACTCTCCAAGTCGGGAGAGTGTTAGTAAAGCGTCTGGAATGTTGCACCCGAGTACCAGGGTACGAAAACTGAGACATATTTGAACACGTCTCCCGATCACATGGTTGATCATACTCTAGGTTCCACATGCATGTTTTAGCTGAAGGAAGAATACCTTAAACCTGGAGAGTTGAGACCCGTGTAATGGGTACCATGCAATATGACTTCAAAGGGTCTTCATTTGCTCACCGAACCTCTCCAATCCTATCACTGCTGCGTTTATGCCCCTGTACACCCGCTTGATTCTCTTTTGGAGACATAGCAATCCATAGGTTTTAAGATACTTTCTAGTCAGGTACATTCTTTGGCGTTTAATATGGGGTGTTGAGTCCATTTCGTTGAGCAAGGAGTAGCTCTTGTCTATTCCATATTTGGCTTAAGGAACTTTATCTGTGCTCATTTCAATCTCTGGTTTTATGCAGCACCCCAACTCACCTTTCCCCTTAAGCAAGCATAAGTTGGTTTTCTAAATTTGAGACCCTGTTCTGTTTTGGAATTCAGTTCCTGTGTAGCCAAGTTTACATTCCATGTATTAGTGATATCTTATGATGTTTCTTTTTCTGTGTGACTTATTTCAGTTAGAATCATCGTACCTGAATCCACTCATTGTGCTGCTAAGGGCCTGATGACATAGATTTCATTGCTGAGTGATACTGCATTGTACGTAAATACCACAAGTTCTTTATCCATTTTTCACTTTCTGTGATATTGAACTTGTACGGTAAACGAGGTTCTTGTAAACAGAGGCGTCCCAAACTTTGGGGTGGCTGTGTCGTTTTGATTTTAATTTCCCTAAGCTATAGGACCGTAAGTGGAAGTGCCCTAGGCTCTGTTGCTTTGTTTTTTAGATGTTTCAGGAAACACCATACACTTCTCCCGAGTGTCTGTTGGCAATTTACATCCCGCCCATCAGCATAACAAGGCTCCCAGTTCTCCATGGCCTGTCCTGCCTTTCTGGATTTTACACTTTTTTCAGATGGCCCTTTTGACCGGGGGGAAGTGAGACTTCATTGTAGTGCAGATTTCCTTTGCAAGCTTGCTTGGTTGGCCAAAAAGGGCGTATGCGTTTTTTCCTGAATATATTCAGGAAAAAACGCATACGCCCTTTTTCGCCAAGTGCATCATTGTGGACGTTCTGCCTCTTTTCCTATGCTTTCAATGCAATTCCAGTCTACCTCCTGAAATCGGTTTCCTGCAATTCTGCCCCACATTCAAGTCCTCTTGGCAGCCTTACTTCAGTATATTTTTGGATGATAGCTGTCATTTATAACTCTGCAGGTTTGTGAATTACAGTGCCCCTGAGCTTCTTTCTTCAACTCGCTTTCTTTTGAGCTGGCCGCAACACCGCAGGATGGCTTCAGGCCCTAATCTGGTTCCGGCTCGGCACGCTGAGCCTTTGGTTAGTTCCTCTTCCTGGTGGGAAATGAGAGTTAAATTTGCCCGTCCAGACACCTCCAGCTAGTCTCTCATTGGTTCTCCCTATTCCTGTTCATCTTCCGCAGAAATTGCAAACTGGGCCAAACAGGAGGTTAAAGGTGCTGACTCTCCAAGTGGGGAGAGTGTTAGTAAAGCGTCTGGAATGTTGCACCCGAGTAACAGGGGAGGAAAACTGAGACATATTTGAACACGTCTCCCGTTCACACGGTTGATCATACTCTGGGTTCCACATGCATGTTTTAGCTGAAGGAAGAATACCTTAAACCTGGAGAGTTGAGACCCGTGAAATGGGTACCATGCAATATGACTTCAAAGGGTCTTCATTTGCTCACCGAACCTCTCCAATCCTATCACTGCTGCGTTTATGCCCCTGTACACACGTTTGATTCTCTTTTGGAGACATAGCAATCCATAGGTTTTAAGATACTTACTAGTCAGGTACATTCTTAGGCGTTTAATATGGGGTGTTGAGTCCATTTCGTTGAGCAAGGAGTAGCTCTTGTCTATTCCATATTTGGCTTAAGGAACTTTATCTGTGCTCATTTCAATCTCTGGTTTTATGCAGCACCCCAACTCACCTTTCCCCTTAAGGAAGCATAAGTTGGTTTTCTAAATTTGAGACCCTGTTCTGTTCTGTAATTCAGTTCCTGTGTAGCCCAGTTTACATTCCGTGTATTAGTGATATCTTATGATGTTTCTTTTTCTGTGTGACTTATTTCAGTTAGAATCATCGTACCTGAATCCACTCATTATGCTGCTACGGGCCTGATGACATAGATTTCATTGCTGAGTGATATTGCTTTGTAAGTAAATACCACAACTTCTTTATCCATTTTTCACTTTCTGCGATGTTGAACTTGTACTGTAAACGAGGTTCTTGTAAACAGAGGCGTCCCAAACTTTGGGGTGGCTGTGTCTTTTTGATTTTAATTTCCCTAAGCTATAGGACCATAAGTGGAAGTGCCCTAGGCTCTGTTGCTTTGTTTTTTAGATGTTTCAGGAAACACCATACACTTCTCCCGAGTGTCTGTTGGCAATTTACATCCCGCCCATCAGCATAACAAGGCTCCCAGTTCTCCATGGCCTGTCCTGCCTTTCTGGATTTTACACTTTTTTCAGATGGCCCTTTTGACCGGGGGGAAGTGAGACTTCATTGTAGTGCAGATTTCCTATGCAAGTTTGCTTGTTTGGCCAAAAAGGGCGTATGCGTTTTTTCCTGAATATATTCAGGAAAAAACGCATATGCCGTTTTTGGCCAAGTGCATCATTGTGGACGTTCTGCCTCTTTTCCTATGCTTTCAATGCAATTCCAGTCTACCTCCTGAAATCGGTTTCCTGCAATTCTGCCCCGCTTTCAAGTCCTCTTGGCAGCCTTACTTCAGTATATTTTTGGACGATAGCTGTCATTTATAACTCGGCAGGTTTGTGAATTACAGTGCCCCTGAGCTCCTTTCTTCAACTCGTTTTCTTTTGAGCTGGCCGCAACACCGCAGGATGGCTTCAGGCCCTAATCTGGTTCCGGCACGGCATGCTGAGCCTTTGGTTAGTTCCTCTTCCTGGTGGGAAATGAGAGTTAAATTTGCCCGTCCAGACACCTCCAGCTAGTATCTCATTGGTTCTCCCTATTCCTGTTCATCTTCCGCAGAAATTGCAAACTGGGCCAAACAGGAGGTTAAAGGCGCTGACTCTCCAAGTGGGGAGAGTGTTAGTAAAGCATCTGGAATGTTGCACCCGAGTACCAGGGGAGGAAAACTGAGACATATTTGAACACATCTCCCGTTCACACGGTTGATCATACTCTGGGTTCCACATGCATGTTTTAGCTGAAGGAAGAATACCTTAAACCTGGAGAGTTGAGACCCGTGTAATGGGTACCATGCAATATGACTTCAAAGGGTCTTCATTTGCTCACCGAACCTCTCCAATCCTATCACTGCTGCGTTTATGCCCCTGTACACATGCTTGATTCTCTTTCGGAGACATAGCAATCCATAGGTTTTAAGATACTTACTAGTCAGGTACATTCTTAGGCGTTTAATATGGGGTGTTGAGTCCATTTCGTTGAGCAAGGAGTAGCTCTTATCTATTCCATATTTGGCTTAAGGAACTTTATCTGTGCTCATTTCAATCTCTGGTTTTATGCAGCACCCCAACTCACCTTTCCCCTTAAGCAAGCATAAGTTGGTTTTCTAAATTTGAGACCCTGTTGTGTTTTGGAATTCAGTTCCTGTGTAGCCAAGTTTACATTCCGTGTATTACTGATATCTTATGATGTTTCTTTTTCTGTGTGACTTATTTCAGTTAGAATCATCGTACCTGAATCCACTCATTGTGCTGCTACGGGCCTGATGACATAGATTTCATTGCTGAGTGATACTGCATTGTACATAAGTACCACAAGTTCTTTATCCATTTTCCTCTTTCTGTGATATTGAACTTGTACGGAAAACGAGGTTCTTGTAAACAGAGGCGTCCCAAACTTTGGGGTGGCTGTGTCTTTTTGATTTTAATTTCCCTAAGCTATAGGACCATAAGTGGAAGTGCCCTAGGCTCTGTTGCTTTGTTTTTTAGATGTTTCAGGAAACACCATACACTTCTCCCGAATGTCTGTTGGCAATTTACATCCCGCCCATCAGCATAACAAGGCTCCCAGTTCTCCATGGCCTGTCCTGCCTTTCTGGATTTTACACTTTTTTCAGATGGCCCTTTTGACCGGGGGGAAGTGAGACTTCATTGTAGTGCAGATTTCCTTTGCAAGCTCGCTTGGTTGGCCAAAAAGGGCGTATGCGTTTTTTCCTGAATATATTCAGGAAAAAACGCATACGCCCTTTTTGGCCAAGTGCATCATTGTGGACGTTTTGCCTCTTTTCCTATGCTTTCAATGCAATTCCAGTCAACCTCCTGAAATCGGTTTCCTGCAATTCTGCCCCACTTTCAAGTCCTCTTGGCAGCCTTACTTCAGTATATTTTTGGACGATAGCTGTCATTTATAACTCTGCAGGTTTGTGAATTACAGTGCCCCTGAGCTCGTTTCTTCAACTCGCTTTC
Organism: Globicephala melas; assembly: GCF_963455315.2. NCBI lineage: Eukaryota > Metazoa > Chordata > Mammalia > Artiodactyla > Delphinidae > Globicephala > Globicephala melas. The sequence goes on along the minus strand of NW_027207570.1, from coordinate 73,886 downwards.
TTTTGAGCTGGCCGCAACACCGCAGGATGGCTTCAGGCCCTAATCTGGTTCCGGCACGGCACGCTGAGCCTTTGGTTAGTTCCTCTTCCTGGTGGGAAATGAGAGTTAAATTTGCCCGTCCAGACACCTCCAGCTAGTCTCTCATTGGTTCTCGCTCTTCCTGTTCATCTTCCACAGAAATTGCAAACTGGGCTAAACAGGAGTTTAAAGGCTGACTATCCAAGTGGGGAGAGTGTTAGTAAAGCGTCTGGAATGTTGCACCCGAGTACCAGGGGAGGAAAACTGAGACATATTTGAACACGTCTCCCGTTCACACGGTTGATCATACTCTGGGTTCCACATGCATGTTTTAGCTGAAGGAAGAATACCTTAAACGTGGGTAGTTGAAACCCGTGGAATGGGTACCATGCAATATGACTTCAAAGGGTCTTCATTTGCTCACCGAACCTCTCCAATCCTATCACTGCTGCGTTTATGCCCCTGTACACACGCTTGATTCTCTTTTGGAGACATAGCAATCCATAGGTTTTAAGATACTTACTAGTAAGGTACATTCTTAGGCGTTTAATATGGGGTGTTGAGTCCATTTCGTTGAGCAAGGAGTAGCTCTTGTCTATTCCATATTTGGCTTAAGGAACTTTATGTGTGCTCATTTCAATCTCTGGTTTTATGCAGCACCCCAACTCACCTTTCCCCTTAAGCAAGCATAAGTTGGTTTTCTAAATTTGAGACCCTGTTGTGTTCTGTAATTCAGTTCCTGTGTAGCCCAGTTTACATTCCGTGTATTAGTGATATCTTATGATGTTTCTTTTTCTGTGTGACTTATTTCAGTTAGAATCATTGTACCTGAATCCACTCATTATGCTGCTACGGGCCTGATGACATAGATTTCATTGCTGAGTGATACTGCATTGTACGTAAGTACCACAAGTTCTTTATCCATTTTTCACTTTCTGTGATGTTGAACTTGTACGGTAAACGAGGTTCTTGTAAACAGAGGCGTCCCAAACTTTGGGGTGGCTGTGTCTTTTTGATTTTAATTTCCCTAAGCTATAGGACCATAAGTGGAAGTGCCCTAGGCTCTGTTGCTTTGTTTTTTAGATGTTTCAGGAAACACCATACACTTCTCCCGAGTGTCTGTTGGCAATTTACATCCCACCCATCAGCATAACAAGGCTCCCAGTTCTCCATGGCCTGTCCTGCCTTTCTGGATTTTACACTTTTTTCAGATGGCCCTTTTGACCGGGGGGAAGTGAGACTTCATTGTAGTGCAGATTTCCTTTGCAAGTTTGCTTGGTTGGCCAAAAAGGGCGTATGCGTTTTTTCCTGAATATATTCAGGAAAAAACGCATACGCCCTTTTTGGCCAAGTGCATCATTGTGGACGTTCTGCCTCTTTTCCTATGCTTTCAATGCAATTCCAGTCTACCTCCTGAAATCGGTTTCCTGCAATTCTGCCCCGCTTTCAAGTCCTCTTGGCAGCCTTACTTCAGTATATTTTTGGACGATAGCTGTCATTTATAACTCGGCAGGTTTGTGAATTACAGTGCCCCTGAGCTCCTTTCTTCAACTCGTTTTCTTTTGAGCTGGCCGCAACACCGCAGGATGGCTTCAGGCCCTAATCTGGTTCCGGCACGGCATGCTGAGCCTTTGGTTAGTTCCTCTTCCTGGTGGGAAATGAGAGTTAAATTTGCCCGTCCAGACACCTCCAGCTAGTATCTCATTGGTTCTCCCTATTCCTGTTCATCTTCCGCAGAAATTGCAAACTGGGCCAAACAGGAGGTTAAAGGCGCTGACTCTCCAAGTGGGGAGAGTGTTAGTAAAGCATCTGGAATGTTGCACCCGAGTACCAGGGGAGGAAAACTGAGACATATTTGAACACATCTCCCGTTCACACGGTTGATCATACTCTGGGTTCCACATGCATGTTTTAGCTGAAGGAAGAATACCTTAAACCTGGAGAGTTGAGACCCGTGTAATGGGTACCATGCAATATGACTTCAAAGGGTCTTCATTTGCTCACCGAACCTCTCCAATCCTATCACTGCTGCGTTTATGCCCCTGTACACATGCTTGATTCTCTTTCGGAGACATAGCAATCCATAGGTTTTAAGATACTTACTAGTCAGGTACATTCTTAGGCGTTTAATATGGGGTGTTGAGTCCATTTCGTTGAGCAAGGAGTAGCTCTTATCTATTCCATATTTGGCTTAAGGAACTTTATCTGTGCTCATTTCAATCTCTGGTTTTATGCAGCACCCCAACTCACCTTTCCCCTTAAGCAAGCATAAGTTGGTTTTCTAAATTTGAGACCCTGTTGTGTTTTGGAATTCAGTTCCTGTGTAGCCAAGTTTACATTCCGTGTATTACTGATATCTTATGATGTTTCTTTTTCTGTGTGACTTATTTCAGTTAGAATCATCGTACCTGAATCCACTCATTGTGCTGCTACGGGCCTGATGACATAGATTTCATTGCTGAGTGATACTGCATTGTACATAAGTACCACAAGTTCTTTATCCATTTTCCTCTTTCTGTGATATTGAACTTGTACGGAAAACGAGGTTCTTGTAAACAGAGGCGTCCCAAACTTTGGGGTGGCTGTGTCTTTTTGATTTTAATTTCCCTAAGCTATAGGACCATAAGTGGAAGTGCCCTAGGCTCTGTTGCTTTGTTTTTTAGATGTTTCAGGAAACACCATACACTTCTCCCGAATGTCTGTTGGCAATTTACATCCCGCCCATCAGCATAACAAGGCTCCCAGTTCTCCATGGCCTGTCCTGCCTTTCTGGATTTTACACTTTTTTCAGATGGCCCTTTTGACCGGGGGGAAGTGAGACTTCATTGTAGTGCAGATTTCCTTTGCAAGCTCGCTTGGTTGGCCAAAAAGGGCGTATGCGTTTTTTCCTGAATATATTCAGGAAAAAACGCATACGCCCTTTTTGGCCAAGTGCATCATTGTGGACGTTTTGCCTCTTTTCCTATGCTTTCAATGCAATTCCAGTCAACCTCCTGAAATCGGTTTCCTGCAATTCTGCCCCACTTTCAAGTCCTCTTGGCAGCCTTACTTCAGTATATTTTTGGACGATAGCTGTCATTTATAACTCTGCAGGTTTGTGAATTACAGTGCCCCTGAGCTCGTTTCTTCAACTCGCTTTCTTTTGAGCTGGCCGCAACACCGCAGGATGGCTTCAGGCCCTAATCTGGTTCCGGCACGGCACGCTGAGCCTTTGGTTAGTTCCTCTTCCTGGTGGGAAATGAGAGTTAAATTTGCCCGTCCAGACACCTCCAGCTAGTCTCTCATTGGTTCTCGCTCTTCCTGTTCATCTTCCACAGAAATTGCAAACTGGGCTAAACAGGAGTTTAAAGGCTGACTATCCAAGTGGGGAGAGTGTTAGTAAAGCGTCTGGAATGTTGCACCCGAGTACCAGGGGAGGAAAACTGAGACATATTTGAACACGTCTCCCGTTCACACGGTTGATCATACTCTGGGTTCCACATGCATGTTTTAGCTGAAGGAAGAATACCTTAAACGTGGGTAGTTGAAACCCGTGGAATGGGTACCATGCAATATGACTTCAAAGGGTCTTCATTTGCTCACCGAACCTCTCCAATCCTATCACTGCTGCGTTTATGCCCCTGTACACACGCTTGATTCTCTTTTGGAGACATAGCAATCCATAGGTTTTAAGATACTTACTAGTAAGGTACATTCTTAGGCGTTTAATATGGGGTGTTGAGTCCATTTCGTTGAGCAAGGAGTAGCTCTTGTCTATTCCATATTTGGCTTAAGGAACTTTATCTGTGCTCATTTCAATCTCTGGTTTTATGCAGCACCCCAACTCACCTTTCCCCTTAAGCAAGCATAAGTTGGTTTTCTAAATTTGAGACCCTGTTCTGTTCTGTAATTCAGTTCCTGTGTAGCCCAGTTTACATTCCGTGTATTAGTGATATCTTATGATGTTTCTTTTTCTGTGTGACTTATTTCAGTTAGAATCATTGTACCTGAATCCACTCATTATGCTGCTACGGGCCTGATGACATAGATTTCATTGCTGAGTGATACTGCATTGTACATAAGTACCACAAGTTCTTTATCCATTTTTCACTTTCTGTGATGTTGAACTTGTACGGTAAACGAGGTTCTTGTAAACAGAGGCGTCCCAAACTTTGGGGTGGCTGTGTCTTTTTGATTTTAATTTCCCTAAGCTATAGGACCATAAGTGGAAGTGCCCTAGGCTCTGTTGCTTTGTTTTTTAGATGTTTCAGGAAACACCATACACTTCTCCCGAGTGTCTGTTGGCAATTTACATCCCACCCATCAGCATAACAAGGCTCCCAGTTCTCCATGGCCTGTCCTGCCTTTCTGGATTTTACACTTTTTTCAGATGGCCCTTTTGACCGGGGGGAAGTGAGACTTCATTGTAGTGCAGATTTCCTTTGCAAGTTTGCTTGGTTGGCCAAAAAGGGCGTATGCGTTTTTTCCTGAATATATTTTCCTATGCTTTCAATGCAATTCCAGTCTACCTCCTGAAATCGGTTTCCTGCAATTCTGCCCCGCTTTCAAGTCCTCTTGGCAGCCTTACTTCAGTATATTTTTGGACGATAGCTGTCATTTATAACTCGGCAGGTTTGTGAATTACAGTGCCCCTGAGCTCCTTTCTTCAACTCGTTTTCTTGTGAGCTGGCCGCAACACCGCAGGATGGCTTCAGGCCCTAATCTGGTTCCGGCACGGCACGCTGAGCCTTTGGTTAATTCCTCTTCCTGGTGGGAAATGAGAGTTAAATTTGCCCGTCCAGACACCTCCAGCTAGTCTCTCATTGGTTCTCGCTCTTCCTGTTCATCTTCCGCAGAAATTGCAAACTGGGCCAAACTGGAGGTTAAAGGGACTGACTCTACAAGTTGGGAGAGTGTTAGTAAAGCGTCTGGAATGTTGCACCCGAGTACCAGGGGAGGAAAACTGAGACATATTTGAACACGTCTCCCGTTCACACGGTTGATCATACTCTGGGTTCCACATGCATGTTTTAGCTGAAGGAAGAATACCTTAAACGTGGGTAGTTGAAACCCGTGGAATGGGTACCATGCAATATGACTTCAAAGGGTCTTCATTTGCTCACCGAACCTCTCCAATCCTATCACTGCTGCGTTTATGCCCCTGTACACACGCTTGATTCTCTTTCGGAGACATAGCAATCCATAGGTTTTAAGATACTTACTAGTAAGGTACATTCTTAGGCGTTTAATATGGGGTGTTGAGTCCATTTCGTTGAGCAAGGAGTAGCTCTTGTCTATTCCATATTTGGCTTAAGGAACTTTATCTGTGCTCATTTCAATCTCTGGTTTTATGCAGCACCCCAACTCACCTTTCCCCTTAAGCAAGCATAAGTTGGTTTTCTAAATTTGAGACCCTGTTCTGTTCTGTAATTCAGTTCCTGTGTAGCCCAGTTTACATTCCGTGTATTAGTGATATCTTATGATGTTTCTTTTTCTGTGTGACTTATTTCAGTTAGAATCATCGTACCTGAATCCACTCATTATGCTGCTACGGGCCTGATGACATAGATTTCATTGCTGAGTGATACTGCATTGTACGTAAGTACCACAAGTTCTTTATCCATTTTTCACTTTCTGTGATGTTGAACTTGTACGGTAAACGAGGTTCTTGTAAACAGAGGCGTCCCAAACTTTGGGGTGGCTGTGTCTTTTTGATTTTAATTTCCCTAAGCTATAGGACCATAAGTGGAAGTGCCCTAGGCTCTGTTGCTTTGTTTATTAGATGTTTCAGGAAACACCATACACTTCTCCCGAGTGTCTGTTGGCAATTTACATCCCACCCATCAGCATAACAAGGCTCCCAGTTCTCCATGGCCTGTCCTGCCTTTCTGGATTTTACACTTTTTTCAGATGGCCCTTTTGACCGGGGGGAAGTGAGACTTCATTGTAGTGCAGATTTCCTTTGCAAGTTTGCTTGGTTGGCCAAAAAGGGCGTATGCGTTTTTTCCTGAATATATTCAGGAAAAAACGCATACGCCCTTTTTGGCCAAGTGCATCATTGTGGACGTTCTGCCTCTTTTCCTATGCTTTCAATGCAATTCCAGTCTACCTCCTGAAATCGGTTTCCTGCAATTCTGCCCCGCTTTCAAGTCCTCTTGGCAACCTTACTTCAGTATATTTTTGGACGATAGCTGTCATTTATAACTCTGCAGGTTTGTGAATTACAGTGCCCCTGAGCTCCTTTCTTCAACTCGCTTTCTTGTGACCTGGCCGCAACACCGCAGGATGGCTTCAGGCCCTAATCTGGTTCCGGCACGGCACGCTGAGCCTTTGGTTATTTCCTCTTCCTGGTGGGAAATGAGAGTTAAATTTGCCCGTCCAGACACCTCCAGCTAGTCTCTCATTGGTTCTCGCTCTTCCTGTTCATCTTCCGCAGAAATTGCAAACTGGGCCAAACAGGAGGTTAAAGGGACTGACTCTACAAGTCGGGAGAGTGTTAGTAAAGCGTCTGGAATGTTGCACCCGAGAACCAGGGGAGAAAAACTGAGACATATTTGAACACGTCTCCCGTTCACACTGTTGATCATACTCTGGGTTTCACATGCATGATTTAGCTGAAGGAAGAATACCTTAAACCTGGAGAGTTGAAACCCGTGGAATGGGTACCATGCAATAAGACTTCAAAGGATCTTCATTTGCTCACCGAACCTCTCTAATCCTATCACTGCTGCGTTTATGCCCCTGTACACATGCTTGATTCTCTTTTGGAGACATAGCAATCCATAGGTTTTAAGATACTTACTAGTCAGGTACATTCTTAGGCATTTAATATGGGGTGTTGAGTCCATTTCGTTGAGCAAGGAGTAGCTCTTGTCTATTCCATATTTGGCTTAAGGAACTTTATCTGTGCTCATTTCAATCTCTGGTTTTATGCAGCACCCCAACTCACCTTTCCCCTTAAGCAAGCATAAGTTGGTTTTCTAAATTTGAGACCCTGTTGTGTTTTGGAATTCAGTTCCTGTGTAGCCAAGTTTACATTCCGTGTATTACTGATATCTTATGATGTTTCTTTTTCTGTGTGACTTATTTCAGTTAGAATCATCATACCTGTATCCACTCATTGTGCTGCTAAGGGCCTGATGACATAGATTTCATTGCTGAGTGATATTGCTTTGTAAGTAAATACCACAACTTCTTTATCCATTTTTCACTTTCTGCGATGTTGAACTTGTACGGTAAACGAGGTTCTTGTAAACAGAGGCGTCCCAAACTTTGGGGTGGCTGTGTCTTTTTGATTTTAATTTCCCTAAGCTATAGGACCATAAGTGGAAGTGCCCTAGGCTCTGTTGGTTTGTTTTTTAGATGTTTCAGGAAACACCATACACTTCTCCCGAATGTCTGTTGGCAATTTACATTCCGCCCATCAGCATAAAAAGGCTCCCAGTTCTCCATGGCCTGTCCTGCCTTTCTGGATTTTACACTTTTTTCAGATGGCCCTTTTGACCGGGGGGAAGTGAGACTTCATTATAGTGCAGATATCCTTTGCAACCTTGCTTGGTTGGCCAAAAAGGGCGTATGCGTTTTTTCCTGAATATATTCAGGAAAAAACGCATACGCCCTTTTTGGCCAAGTGCATCATTGTGGACGTTCTGCCTCTTTTCCTATGCTTTCAATGCAATTCCAGTCTACCTCCTGAAATCGGTTTCCTGCAATTCTGCCCCGATTTCAAGTCCTCTTGGCAGCCTTACTTCAGTATATTTTTGGACGATAGCTGTCATTTATAACTCTGCGGGTTTGTGAATTACAGTGCCCCTGAGCTCCTTTCTTCAACTCGCTTTCTTTTGAGCTGGCCGCAACACCGCAGGATGGCTTCAGGCCCTAATCTGGTTCAGGCACGGCACGCTGAGCCTTTGGTTAGTTCCTCTTCCTGGTGGGAAATGAGAGTTAAATTTGCCCGTCCAGACACCTCCAGCTAGTCTCTCATTGGTTCTCCCTATTCCTGTTCATCTTCCGCAGAAATTGCAAACTGGGCCAAACAGGTGGTTAAAGGTGCTGACTCTCCAAGTGGGGAGAGTGTTAGTAAAGCGTCTGGAATGTTGCACCCGAGTACCAGGGGAGGAAAACTGAGACATATTTGAACACGTCTCCCGTTCACACTGTTGATCATACTCTGGGTTTCATATGCATGTTTTAGCTGAAGGAAGAATACCTTAAACCTGGGTAGTTGAAACCCGTGGAATGGGTACCATGCAATATGACTTCAAAGGGTCTTCATTTGCTCACCGAACCTCTCCAATCCTATCACTGCTGCGTTTATGCCCCTGTACACATGCTTGATTCTCTTTCGGAGACATAGCAATCCATAGGTTTTAAGATACTTACTAGTCAGGTACATTCTTAGGCGTTTAATATGCGGTGTTGAGTCCATTTTGTTGAGCAAGGAGTAGCTCTTGTCTATTCCATATATGGCTTAAGGAACTTTATCTGTGCTCATTTCAATCTCTGGTTTTATGCAGCACCCCAACTCACCTTTCCCCTTAAGCAAGCATAAGTTGGTTTTCTAAATGTGAGACCCTGTTCTGTATTGGAATTCAGTTCCTGTGTAGCCAAGTTTACATTCCGTGTATTACTGATATCTTATGATGTTTCTTTTTCTGTGTGACTTATTTCAGTTAGAATCATCATACCTGAATCCACTCATTGTGCTGCTACGGGCCTGATGACATAGATTTCATTGCTGAGTGATATTGCTTTGTAAGTAAATACCACAACTTCTTTATCCATTTTTCACTTTCTGCGATGTTGAACTTGTACGGTAAACGAGGTTCTTGTAAACAGAGGCGTCCCAAATTTTGGGGTGGCTGTGTCTTTTTGATTTTAATTTCCCTAAGCTATAGGACCATAAGTGAAAGTGCCCTAGGCTCTGTTGCTTTGTTTCTTAGATGTTTCAGGAAACACCATACACTTCTCCCGAGTGGCTGTTGGCAATTTACATCCCGCCCATCAGCATAACAAGGCTCCCAGTTCTCCATGACCTGTCCTGCCTTTCTGGATTTTACACTTTTTTCCGATGGCCCTTTTGACCGGGGGGAAGTGAGACTTCATTGTAGTGCAGATTTCCTTTGCAAGTTTGCTTGGTTGTCCAAAAAGGGCGTATGCGTTTTTTCCTGAATATATTCAGGAAAAAACGCATACGCCCTTTTTGGCCAAGTGCATCATTGTGGACGTTTTGCCTCTTTTCCTATGCTTTCAATGCAATTCCAGTCTACCTCCTGAAATCGGTTTCCTGCAATTCTGCCCCGCTTTCAAGTCCTCTTGGCAGCCTTACTTCAGTATATTTTTGTACGATAGCTGTCATTTATAACTCTGCAGGTTTGTGAATTACAGTGCCCCTGAGCTCCTTTCTTCAACTCGCTTTCTTGTGACCTGGCCGCAACACCGCAGGATGGCTTCAGACCCTAATCTGGTTCCGGCACGGCACGCTGAGCCTCTGGTTAATTCCTCTTCCTGGTGGGAAATGAGAGTTAAATTTGCCCGTCCAGACACCTCCAGCTAGTCTCTCATTGGTTCTCCCTATTCCTGTTCATCATCCGCAGAAATTGCAAACTGGGCCAAACAGGAGTTTAAAGGCGCTGACTCTCCAAGTGGGGAGAGTGTTAGTAAAGCGTCTGGAATGTTGCACCCGAGTACCAGGGGAGGAAAACTGAGACATATTTGAACACGTCTCCCGTTCACACGGTTGATCATACTCTGGGTTCCACATGCATGTTATAGCTGAAGGAAGAATACCTTAAACCTGGGTAGTTGGGACCCGTGGAATGGGTACCATGCAATATGACTTCAAAGGGTCTTCATTTGCTCACTGAACCTCTCCAATCCTATCACTGCTGCGTTTATGCCCCTGTACACATGCTTGATTCTCTTCCGGAGACATAGCAATCCATAGGTTTTAAGATACTTAAGAGTCAGGTACATTCTTAGGCGTTTAATATGCGGTGTTGAGTCCATTTCGTTGAGCAAGGAGTAGCTCTTGTCTATTCCGTATTTGGCTTAAGGAACTTTATCTGTGCTCATTTCAATCTCTGGTTTTATGCAGCACCCCAACTCACCTTTACCCTTAAGCAAGCATAAGTTGGTTTTCTAAATTTGAGACCCTGTTCTGTTTTGGAATTCAGTTCCTGTGTAGCCCAGTTTACATTCCGTGTATTACTGATATCTTATGATGTTTCCTTTTCTGTGTGACTTATTTCAGTTAGAATCATCGTACCTGAATCCACTCATTATGCTGCTACGGGCCTGATGACATAGATTTCATTGCTGAGTGATACTGCATTGTACGTAAGTACCACAAGTTCTTTATCCATTTTTCACTTTCTGTAATATTGAACTTGTATGGTAAACGAGGTTCTTGTAAACAGAGGCGTCCCAAACTTTGGGGTGGCTGTGTCTTTTTGATTTTAATTTCCCTAAGCTATAGGACCATAAGTGAAAGTGCCCTAGGCTCTGTTGCTTTGTTTCTTAGATGTTTCAGGAAACACCATACACTTCTCCCGAGTGGCTGTTGGCAATTTACATCCCGCCCATCAGCATAACAAGGCTCCCAGTTCTCCATGGCCTGTCCTGCCTTTCTGGATTTTACACTTTTTTCAGATGGCCCTTTTGACCGGGGGGAAGTGAGACTTCATTGTAGTGCAGATTTCCTTTGCAAGTTTGCTTGGTTGGCCAAAAAGGGTGTATGCGTTTTTTCCTGAATATATTCAGGAAATAACGCATACGCCCTCTTTGGCCAAGTGCATCATTGTGGACGTTCTGCCTCTTTTCCTATGCTTTTAATGCAATTCCAGTCTACCTCCTGAAATCGGTTTCCTGCAATTCTGCCCCGCTTTCAAGTCCTCTTGGCAGCCTTACTTCAGTATATTTTTGTACGATAGCTGTCATTTATAACTCTGCAAGTTTGTGAATTACAGTGCCCCTGAGCTCCTTTCTTCAACTCGCTTTCTTGTGACCTGGCCGCAACACCGCAGGATGGCTTCAGGCCCTAATCTGGTTCCGGCACGGCACACTGAGCCTTTGGTTCTTTCCTCTTCCTGGTGGGAAATGGGAGTTAAATTTGCCCGTCCAGACACCTCCAGCTAGTCTCTCATTGGTTCTCGCTATTCCTGTTCATCTTCCGCAGAAATTGCAAACTGGGCCAAACAGGAGGTTAAAGGGACTGACTCTCCAAGTCGGGAGAGTGTTAGTAAAGCGTCTGGAATGTTGCACCCGAGTACCAGGGTACGAAAACTGAGACATATTTGAACACGTCTCCCGATCACATGGTTGATCATACTCTAGGTTCCACATGCATGTTTTAGCTGAAGGAAGAATACCTTAAACCTGGGTAGTTGAAACCCGTGGAATGGGTACAATGCAATATGACTTCAAAGGGTCTTCATTTGCTCACCGAACCTCTCCAATCCTATCACTGCTGCGTTTATGCCCCTGTACACATGCTTGATTCTCTTTCGGAGACATAGCAATCCATAGGTTTTAAGATACTTACTAGTCAGGTACATTCTTAGGCGTTTAATATGCGGTGTTGAGTCCATTTGGTTGAGCAAGGAGTAGCTCTTGTGTATTCCATATTTGGCTTAAGGAACTTTATCTGTGCTCATTTCAATCTCTGGTTTTATGCAGCACCCCAACTCACCTTTCCCCTTAAGCAAGCATAAGTTGGTTTTCTAAATTTGAGACCCTGTTGTGTTTTGGAATTCAGTTCCTGTGTAGCCAAGTTTACATTCCGTGTATTACTGATATCTTATGATGTTTCTTTTTCTGTGTGACTTATTTCAGTTAGAATCATCATACCTGAATCCACTCATTGTGCTGCTAAGGGCCTGATGACATAGATTTCATTGCTGAGTGATATTGCTTTGTAAGTAAATACCACAACTTCTTTATCCATTTTTCACTTTCTGCGATGTTGAACTTGTACGGTAAACGAGGTTCTTGTAAACAGAGGCGTCCCAAACTTTGGGGTGGCTGTGTCTTTTTGATTTTAATTTCCCTAAGCTATAGGACCATAAGTGGAAGTGCCCTAGGCTCTGTTGGTTTGTTTTTTAGATGTTTCAGGAAACACCATACACTTCTCCCGAGTGTCTGTTGGCAATTTACATTCCGCCCATCAGCATAAAAAGGCTCCCAGTTCTCCATGGCCTGTCCTGCCTTTCTGGATTTTACACTTTTTTCAGATGGCCCTTTTGACCGGGGGGAAGTGAGACTTCATTATAGTGCAGATATCCTTTGCAACCTTGCTTGGTTGGCCAAAAAGGGCGTATGCGTTTTTTCCTGAATATATTCAGGAAAAAACGCATACGCCCTTTTTGGCCAAGTGCATCATTGTGGACGTTCTGCCTCTTTTCCTATGCTTTCAATGCAATTCCAGTCTACCTCCTGAAATCGGTTTCCTGCAATTCTGCCCCGATTTCAAGTCCTCTTGGCAGCCTTACTTCAGTATATTTTTGGACGATAGCTGTCATTTATAACTCTGCGGGTTTGTGAATTACAGTGCCCCTGAGCTCCTTTCTTCAACTCGCTTTCTTTTGAGCTGGCCGCAACACCGCAGGATGGCTTCAGGCCCTAATCTGGTTCAGGCACGGCACGCTGAGCCTTTGGTTAGTTCCTCTTCCTGGTGGGAAATGAGAGTTAAATTTGCCCGTCCAGACACCTCCAGCTAGTCTCTCATTGGTTCTCCCTATTCCTGTTCATCTTCCGCAGAAATTGTAAACTGGGCCAAACAGGTGGTTAAAGGTGCTGACTCTCCAAGTGGGGAGAGTGTTAGTAAAGCGTCTGGAATGTTGCACCCGAGTACCAGGGGAGGAAAACTGAGACATATTTGAACACGTCTCCCGTTCACACTGTTGATCATACTCTGGGTTTCATATGCATGTTTTAGCTGAAGGAAGAATACCTTAAACCTGGGTAGTTGAAACCCGTGGAATGGGTACCATGCAATATGACTTCAAAGGGTCTTCATTTGCTCACCGAACCTCTCCAATCCTATCACTGCTGCGTTTATGCCCCTGTACACATGCTTGATTCTCTTTCGGAGACATAGCAATCCATAGGTTTTAAGATACTTACTAGTCAGGTACATTCTTAGGCGTTTAATATGCGGTGTTGAGTCCATTTCGTTGAGCAAGGAGTAGCTCTTGTCTATTCCGTATTTGGCTTAAGGAACTTTATCTGTGCTCATTTCAATCTCTGGTTTTATGCAGCACCCCAACTCACCTTTACCCTTAAGCAAGCATAAGTTGGTTTTCTAAATTTGAGACCCTGTTCTGTTTTGGAATTCAGTTCCTGTGTAGCCCAGTTTACATTCCGTGTATTACTGATATCTTATGATGTTTCCTTTTCTGTGTGACTTATTTCAGTTAGAATCATCGTACCTGAATCCACTCATTATGCTGCTACGGGCCTGATGACATAGATTTCATTGCTGAGTGATACTGCATTGTACGTAAGTACCACAAGTTCTTTATCCATTTTTCACTTTCTGTGATATTGAACTTGTACGGTAAACGAGGTTCTTGTAAACAGAGGCGTCCCAAACTTTGGGGTGGCTGTGTCTTTTTGATTTTAATTTCCCTAAGCTATAGGACCATAAGTGAAAGTGCCCTAGGCTCTGTTGCTTTGTTTCTTAGATGTTTCAGGAAACACCATACACTTCTCCCGAGTGGCTGTTGGCAATTTACATCCCGCCCATCAGCATAACAAGGCTCCCAGTTCTCCATGGCCTGTCCTGCCTTTCTGGATTTTACACTTTTTTCAGATGGCCCTTTTGACCGGGGGGAAGTGAGACTTCATTGTAGTGCAGATTTCCTTTGCAAGTTTGCTTGGTTGGCCAAAAAGGGTGTATGGGTTTTTTCCTGAATATATTCAGGAAATAACGCATACGCCCTCTTTGGCCAAGTGCATCATTGTGGACGTTCTGCCTCTTTTCCTATGCTTTTAATGCAATTCCAGTCTACCTCCTGAAATCGGTTTCCTGCAATTCTGCCCCGCTTTCAAGTCCTCTTGGCAGCCTTACTTCAGTATATTTTTGTACGATAGCTGTCATTTATAACTCTGCAAGTTTGTGAATTACAGTGCCCCTGAGCTCCTTTCTTCAACTCGCTTTCTTGTGAGCTGGCCGCAACACCGCAGGATGGCTTCAGGCCCTAATCTGGTTCCGGCACGGCACACTGAGCCTTTGGTTCTTTCCTCTTCCTGGTGGGAAATGGGAGTTAAATTTGCCCCTCCAGACACCTCCAGCTAGTCTCTCATTGGTTCTCGCTATTCCTGTTCATCTTCCGCAGAAATTGCAAACTGGGCCAAACAGGAGGTTAAAGGGACTGACTCTCCAAGTCGGGAGAGTGTTAGTAAAGCGTCTGGAATGTTGCACCCGAGTACCAGGGTACGAAAACTGAGAAATATTTGAACACGTCTCCCGATCACATGGTTGATCATACTCTAGGTTCCACATGCATGTTTTAGCTGAAGGAAGAATACCTTAAACCTGGGTAGTTGAAACCCGTGGAATGGGTACAATGCAATATGACTTCAAAGGGTCTTCATTTGCTCACCGAACCTCTCCAATCCTATCACTGCTGCGTTTATGCCCCTGTACACATGCTTGATTCTCTTTCGGAGACATAGCAATCCATAGGTTTTAAGATACTTACTAGTCAGGTACATTCTTAGGCGTTTAATATGCGGTGTTGAGTCCATTTTGTTGAGCAAGGAGTAGCTCTTGTCTATTCCATATTTGGCTTAAGGAACTTTATCTGTGCTCATTTCAATCTCTGGTTTTATGCAGCACCCCAACTCACCTTTCCCCTTAAGCAAGCATAAGTTGGTTTTCTAAATGTGACACCCTGTTCTGTATTGGAATTCAGTTCCTGTGTAGCCAAGTTTACATTCCGTGTATTACTGATATCTTATGATGTTTCTTTTTCTGTGTGACTTATTTCAGTTAGAATCATCATACCTGAATCCACTCATTGTGCTGCTATGGGCCTGATGACATAGATTTCATTGCTGAGTGATATTGCTTTGTAAGTAAATACCACAACTTCTTTATCCATTTTTCACTTTCTGCGATGTTGAACTTGTACGGTAAACGAGGTTCTTGTAAACAGAGGCGTCCCAAATTTTGGGGTGGCTGTGTCTTTTTGATTTTAATTTCCCTAAGCTATAGGACCATAAGTGAAAGTGCCCTAGGCTCTGTTGCTTTGTTTCTTAGATGTTTCAGGAAACACCATACACTTCTCCCGAGTGGCTGTTGGCAATTTACATCCCGCCCATCAGCATAACAAGGCTCCCAGTTCTCCATGGCCTGTCCTGCCTTTCTGGATTTAACACTTTTTTCCGATGGCCCTTTTGACCGGGGGGAAGTGAGACTTCATTGTAGTGCAGATTTCCTTTGCAAGTTTGCTTGGTTGGCCAAAAAGGGCGTATGCGTTTTTTCCTGAATATATTCAGGAAAAAACGCATACGCCCTTTTTGGCCAAGTGCATCATTGTGGACGTTTTGCCTCTTTTCCTATGCTTTCAATGCAATTCCAGTCTACCTCCTGAAATCGGTTTCCTGCAATTCTGCCCCGCTTTCAAGTCCTCTTGGCAGCCTTACTTCAGTATATTTTTGTACGATAGCTGTCATTTATAACTCTGCAGGTTTGTGAATTACAGTGCCCCTGAGCTCCTTTCTTCAACTCGCTTTCTTGTGACCTGGCCGCAACACCGCAGGATGGCTTCAGGCCCTAATCTGGTTCCGGCACGGCACGCTGAGCCTCTGGTTAATTCCTCTTCCTGGTGGGAAACGAGAGTTAAATTTGCCCGTCCAGACACCTCCAGCTAGTCTCTCATTGGTTCTCCCTATTCCTGTTCATCATCCGCAGAAATTGCAAACTGGGCCAAACAGGAGGTTAAAGGCGCTGACTCTCCAAGTGGGGAGAGTGTTAGTAAAGCGTCTGGAATGTTGCACCCGAGTACCAGGGGAGGAAAACTGAGACATATTTGAACACGTCTCCCGTTCACACGGTTGATCATACTCTGGGTTCCACATGCATGTTATAGCTGAAGGAAGAATACCTTAAACCTGGGTAGTTGGGACCCGTGGAATGGGTACCATGCAATATGACTTCAAAGGGTCTTCATTTGCTCACTGAACCTCTCCAATCCTATCACTGCTGCGTTTATGCCCCTGTACACATGCTTGATTCTCTTCCGGAGACATAGCAATCCATAGGTTTTAAGATACTTAAGAGTCAGGTACATTCTTAGGCGTTTAATATGCGGTGTTGAGTCCATTTCGTTGAGCAAGGAGTAGCTCTTGTCTATTCCGTATTTGGCTTAAGGAACTTTATCTGTGCTCATTTCAATCTCTGGTTTTATGCAGCACCCCAACTCACCTTTCCCCTTAAGCAAGCATAAGTTGGTTTTCTAAATTTGAGACCCTGTTCTGTTTTGGAATTCAGTTCCTGTGTAGCCCAGTTTACATTCCGTGTATTACTGATATCTTATGATGTTTCCTTTTCTGTGTGACTTATTTCAGTTAGAATCATCGTACCTGAATCCACTCATTATGCTGCTACGGGCCTGATGACATAGATTTCATTGCTGAGTGATACTGCATTGTACGTAAGTACCACAAGTTCTTTATCCATTTTTCACTTTCTGTGATATTGAACTTGTACGGTAAACGAGGTTCTTGTAAACAGAGGCGTCCCAAACATTGGGGTGTCTGTATCTTTTTGATTTTAATTTCCCTAAGCTATAGGACCATAAGTGGAAGTGCCCTAGGCTCTGTTGCTTTGTTTTTTAGATGTTTCAGGAAACACCATACACTTCTCCCGAGTGGCTGTTGGCAATTTACGTCCCGCCCATCAGCATAACAAGGCTCCCAGTTCTCCATGGCCTGTCCTGCCTTTCTGGATTTTACACTTTTTTCAGATGGCCCTTTTGACCGGGGGGAAGTGAGACTTCATTGTAGTGCAGATTTCCTTTGCAAGCTTGCTTGGTTGGCCAAAAAGGGCGTATGCGTTTTTTCCTGAATATATTCAGGAAAAAACGCATACGCCCTTTTTGGCCAAGTGCATCATTGTGGACGTTCTGCCTCTTTTCCTATGCTTTCAATGCAATTCCAGTCTACCTCCTGAAATCGGTTTCCTGCAATTCTGCCCCGCTTTCAAGTCCTCTTGGCAGCCTTACTTCAGTATATTTTTGGACGATAGTTGTCATTTATAACTCTGCAGGTTTGTGAATTACAGTGCCCCTGAGCTCCTTTCTTCAACTCATTTTCTTGTGAGCTGGCCGCAACACCGCAGGATGGCTTCAGGCCCTAATCTGGTTCCGGCACGGCACGCTGAGCCTTTGGTTATTTCCTCTTCCTGGTGGGAAATGAGAGTTAAATTTGCCCGTCCAGACACCTCCAGCTAGTCTCTCATTGGTTCTCGCTATTCCTGTTCATCTTCCGCAGAAATTGCAAACTGGGCCAAACAGGAGGTTAAAGGGACTGACTCTCCAAGTCGGGAGAGTGTTAGTAAAGCGTCTGGAATGTTGCACCCGAGTACCAGGGTACGAAAACTGAGACATATTTGAACACGTCTCCCGTTCACACTGTTGATCATACTCTGGGTTCCACATGCATATTTTAGCTGAAGGAAGAATACCTTAAACCTGGGTAGTTGAAACCCGTGGAATGGGTACCATGCAATATGACTTCAAAGGGTCTTCATTTGCTCACCGAACCTCTCCAATCCTATCACTGCTGCGGTTATGTCCCTGTACACACGCTTGATTCTCTTTCGGAGACATAGCAATCCATAGGTTTTAAGATACTTAAGAGTCAGGTACATTCTTAGGCGTTTAATATGCGGTGTTGAGTCCATTTCGTTGAGCAAGGAGTAGCTCTTGTCTATTCCATATTTGGCTTAAGGAACTTTATCTGTGCTCATTTCAATCTCTGGTTTTATGCAGCACCCCAACTCACCTTTACCCTTAAACAAGCATAAGTTGGTTTTCTAAATTTGAGACCCTGTTCTGTTCTGTAATTCAGTTCCTGTGTAGCCAAGTTTACATTCCGTGTATTACTGATATCTTATGATGTTTCTTTTTCTGTGTGACTTATTTCAGTTAGAATCATTGTACCTGAATCCACTCATTGTGCTGCTACGGGCCTGATGACATAGATTTCACTGCTGAGTGATACTGCATTGTACGTAAGTACCACAAGTTCTTTATCCATTTTTCACTTTCTGTGATATTGAACTTGTACGGTAAACGAGGTTCTTGTAAACAGAGGCGTCCCAAACTTTGGGGTGGCTGTGTCTTTTTCATTTTAATTTCCCTAAGCTATAGGACCATAAGTGGAAGTGCCCTAGGCTCTGTTGCTTTGTTTTTTAGATGTTTCAGGAAACACCATACACTTCTCCCGAGTGTCTGTTGGCAATTTACATCCCGCCCATCAGCATAACAAGGCTCCCAGTTCTCCATGGCCTGTCCTGCCTTTCTGGATTTTACACTTTTTTCAGATGGCCCTTTTGACTGGGGGGAAGTGAGACTTCATTGTAGTGCAGATTTCCTTTGCAAGCTTGCTTGGTTGGCCAAAAAGGGCGTATGCGTTTTTTCCTGAATATATTCAGGAAAAAACGCATACGCCCTTTTTGGCCAAGTGCATCATTGTGGACGTTCTGCCTCTTTTCCTATGCTTTCAATGCAATTCCAGTCTACCTCCTGAAATCGGTTTCCTGCAATTCTGCCCCGCTTTCAAGTCCTCTTGGCAGCCTTACTTCAGTATATTTTTGGACGATAGTTGTCATTTATAACTCTGCAGGTTTTTGAATTACAGTGCCCCTGAGCTCCTTTCTTCAACTCCTTTTCTTGTGAGCTGGCCGCAACACCACAGGATGGCTTCAGGCCCTAATCTGGTTCCGGCACGGCACGCTGAGCCTTTGGTTATTTCCTCTTCCTGGCGGGAAATGAGAGTTAAATTTGCCCGTCCAGACACCTCCAGCTAGTCTCTCATTGGTTCTCCCTATTCCTGTTCATCTTCCACAGAAATTGCAAACTGGGCCAAACAGGAGGTTAAAGGCGCTGACTGTCCAAGTGGGGAGAGTGTTAGTAAAGCGTCTGGAATGTTGCACCCGAGTACCAGGGGAGGAAAACTGAGACATATTTGAACACGTCTCCCGTTCACACGGTTGATCATACTCTGGGTTCCACATGAATGTTATAGCTGAAGGAAGAATACCTTTAACCTGGGTAGTTGAAACCCGTGGAATGGGTACCATGCAATATGACTTCAAAGGGTCTTCATTTGCTCACCGAACCTCTCCAATCCTATTACTGCTGCGTTTATGCCCCTGTACACATGCTTGATTCTCTTTTGGAGACATAGCAATCCATAGGTTTTAAGATACTTACTAGTCAGGTACATGCTTAGGCGTTTAATATGGGGTGTTGAGTCCATTTCGTTGAGCAAGGAGTAGCTCTTGTCTATTCCATATTTGGCTTAAGGAACTTTATCTGTGCTCATTTCAATCTCTGGTTTTATGCAGCACCCCAACTCACCTTTCCCCTTAAGCAAGCATAAGTTGGTTTTCTAAATTTGAGACCCTGTTCTGTTTTGGAATTCAGTTCCTGTGTAGCCAAGTTTACATTCCGTGTATTACTGATATCTTATGATGTTTCTTTTTCTGTGTGACTTATTTCAGTTAGAATCATCGTACCTGAATCCACTCATTATGCTGCTACGGGCCTGATGACATAGATTTCATTGCTGAGTGATACTGCATTGTACGTAAGTACCACAAGTTCTTTATCCATTTTTCACTTTCTGCGATGTTGAACTTGTACTGTAAATGAGGTTCTTGTAAACAGAGGCGTCCCAAACTTTGGGGTGGCTGTGTCTTTTTGATTTTAATTTCCCTAAGCTATAGGACCATAAGTGGAAGTGCCCTAGGCTCTGTTGCTTTGTTTTTTAGATGTTTCAGGAAACACCATACACTTCTCCTGAGTGTCTGTTGGCAATTTACATCCCGCCCATCAGCATACCAAGGCTCCCAGTTCTCCATGGCCTGTCCTGCCTTTCTGGATTTTACCCTTTTTTCCGATGGCCCTTTTGACCGGGGGGAAGTGAGACTTCATTGTAGTGCAGATTTCCTTTGCAAGCTTGCTTGGTTGGCCAAAAAGGGCGTATGCGTTTTTTCCTGAATATATTCAGGAAAAAACGCATACGCCCTTTTTGGCCAAGTGCATCATTGTGGACGTTCTGCCTCTTTTCCTATGCTTTCAATGCAATTCCAGTCTACCTCCTGAAATCGGTTTCCTGCAATTCTGCCCCGCTTTCAAGTCCTCTTGGCCGCCTTACTTCAGTA
Organism: Globicephala melas; assembly: GCF_963455315.2. Classification (NCBI taxonomy): domain Eukaryota; kingdom Metazoa; phylum Chordata; class Mammalia; order Artiodactyla; family Delphinidae; genus Globicephala; species Globicephala melas. The sequence continues at coordinate 53,494 of NW_027207570.1, read as the reverse complement.
TATTTTTGGACGATAGCTGTCATTTATAACTCTGCAGGTTTGTGAATTACAGTGCCCCTGAGCTCCTTTCTTCAACTCGCTTTCTTGTGAGCTGGCCGCAACACCGCAGGATGGCTTCAGGCCCTAATCTGGTTCCGGCACGGCACGCTGAGCCTTTGGTTATTTCCTCTTCCTGGTGGGAAATGAGAGTTAAATTTGCCCGTCCAGACACCTCCAGCTAGTCTCTCATTGGTTCTCCCTATTCCTGTTCATCTTCCGCAGAAATTGCAAATTGGGCCAAACAGGAGGTTAAAGGCGCTGACTCTCCAAGTGGGGAGAGTGTTAGTAAAGCATCTGGAATGTTGCACCCGAGTACCATGGGAGGAAAACTGAGACATATTTGAACACTTCTCCCGTTCACATGGTTGATCATACTCTGGGTTCCACATGCAAGTTTCAGCTGAAGGAAGAATACCTTAAACCTGGAGAGTTGAGACCCGTGGAATGGGTACCATGCAATATGACTTCAAAGGGTCTTCATTTGCTCACCGAACCTCTCCAATCCTATCACTGCTGCGTTTATGCCCCTGGACACACGCTTGATTCTCTTATGGAGACATAGCAATCCATAGGTCTTAAGATACTTACTAGTCAGGTACATTCTTAAGCGTTTAATATGGGGTGTTGAGTCCATTTCGTTGAGCAAGGAGTAGCTCTTGTCTATTCCATATTTGGCTTAAGGAACTTTATCTGTGCTCATTTCAATCTCTGGTTTTATGCAGCACCCCAACTCACCTTTCCCCTTAAGCAAGCATAAGTTGGTTTTCTAAATGTGAGACCCTGTTCTGTATTGGAATTCAGTTCCTGTGTAGCCAAGTTTACATTCCGTGTATTAGTGATATCTTATGATGTTTCTTTTTCTGTGTGACTTATTTCAGTTAGAATCATCGTACCTGAATCCACACATTATGCTGCTACGGGCCTGATGACATAGATTTCATTGCTGAGTGATACTGCATTGTACGTAAGTACCACAAGTTCTTTATCCATTTTTCACTTTCTGTGATAGAGAACTTGTACGGTAAACGAGGTTCTTGTAAACAGAGGCGTCCCAAATTTTGGGGTTGCTGTGTCTTTTTGATTTTAATTTCCCTAAGCTATAGGACCATAAGTGAAAGTGCCCTAGGCTCTGTTGCTTTGTTTCTTAGATGTTTTAGGAAACACCATACACTTCTCCCGAGTGGCTGTTGGCAATTTACATCCCGCCCATCAGCATACCAAGGCTCCCAGTTCTCCATGGCCTGTCCTGCCTTTCTGGATTTTACACTTTTTTCCGATGGCCCTTTTGACCGGGGGGAAGTGAGACTTCATTGTAGTGCAGATTTCCTTTGCAAGCTTGCTTGGTTGGCCAAAAAGGGCGTATGCGTTTTTTCCTGAATATATTCAGGAAAAAACGCATACGCCCTTTTTGGCCAAGTGCATCATTGTCGACGTTCTGCCTCTTTTCCTATGCTTTCAATGCAATTCCAGTGTACCTCCTGAAATCGGTTTCCTGCAATTCTGCCCCGCTTTCAAGTCCTCTTGGCAGCCTTACTTCAGTATATTTTTGGACGATAGCTGTCATTTATAACTCTGCAGGTTTGTGAATTACAGTGCCCCTGAGCTCCTTTCTTCAACTCGCTTTCTTGTGAGCTGGCCGCAACACAGCAGGATGGCTTCAGGCCCTAATCTGGTTCCGGCACGGCACGCTGAGCCTTTGGTTAGTTCCTCTTCCTGGTGGGAAATGAGAGTTAAATTTGCCCGTCCAGACACCTCCAGCTAGTCTCTCATTGGTTCTCCCTATTCCTGTTCATCTTCCGCAGAAATTGCAAATTGGGCCAAACAGGAGGTTAAAGGCGCTGACTCTCCAAGTGGGGAGAGTGTTAGTAAAGCATCTGGAATGTTGCACCCGAGTACCATGGGAGGAAAACTGAGACATATTTGAACACTTCTCCCGTTCACATGGTTGATCATACTCTGGGTTCCACATGCAAGTTTCAGCTGAAGGAAGAATACCTTAAACCTGGAGAGTTGAGACCCGTGGAATGGGTACCATGCAATATGACTTCAAATGGTCTTCATTTGCACACCGAACCTCTCCAATCCTATCACTGCTGCGTTTATGCCCCTGGACACACGCTTGATTCTCTTATGGAGACATAGCAATCCATAGGTTTTAAGATACTTACTAGTCAGGTACATTCTTAAGCGTTTAATATGGGGTGTTGAGTCCATTTCGTTGAGCAAGGAGTAGCTCTTGTCTATTCCATATTTGGCTTAAGGAACTTGATCTGTGCTCAGTTCAAGCTCTGGTTTTATGCAGCACCCCAACTCACCTTTCCCCTTAAGCAAGCATAAGTTGGTTTTCTAAATTTGAGACCCTGTTCTGTTTTGGAATTCAGTTCCTGTGTAGCCAAGTTTACATTCCGTGTATTAGTGATATCTTATGATGTTTCTTTTTCTGTGTGACTTATTTCAGTTAGAATCATCTTACCTGAATCCACTCATTATGCTGCTACGTGCCTGATGACATAGATTTCATTGCTGAGTGATACTGCATTGTACGTAAGTACCACAAATTCTTTATCCATTTTTCACTTTCTGTGATAGAGAACTTGTACGGTAAACGAGGTTCTTGTAAACAGAGGCGTCCCAAATTTTGGGGTGGCTGTGTCTTTTTGATTTTAATTTCCCTAAGCTATATGACCATAAGTGAAAGTGCCCTAGGCTCTGTTGCTTTGTTTCTTAGATGTTTCAGGAAACACCATACACTTCTCCTGAGTGGCTGTTGGCAATTTACATCCCGCCCATCAGCATAACAAGACTCCCAGTTCTCCATGGCCTGTCCTGCCTTTCTGGATTTTACACTTTTTTCAGATGGCCCTTTTGACCGGGGGGAAGTGAGACTTCATTGTAGTGCAGATTTCCTTTGCAAGTTTGCTTGGTTGGCCAAAAAGGGCGTATGCGTTTTTTCCTGAATATATTCAGGAAAAAACGCATACGCCCTTTTTGGCCAAGTGCATCATTGTGGACGTTCTGCCTCTTTTCCTATGCTTTCAATGCAATTCCAGTCTACCTCCTGAAATCGGTTTCCTGCAATTCTGCCCCGCTTTCAAGTCCTCTTGGCAGCCTTACTTCAGTATATTTTTGGACGATAGCTGTCATTTATAACTCTGCAGGTTTGTGAATTACAGTGCCCCTGAGCTCCTTTCTTCAACTCGCTTTCTTGTGAGCTGGCCGCAACACCGCAGGATGGCTTCAGGCCCTAATCTTGTTCCGGCATGGCACGCTGAACCTTTGGTTAATTCCTCTTCCTGGTGGGAAATGAGAGTTAAATTTGCCCGTCCAGACACCTCCAGCTAGTCTCTCATTGGTTCTCCCTATTCCTGTTCATCTTCCGCAGAAATTGCAAACTGGGCCAAACAGGAGGTTAAAGGGACTGACTCTCCAAGTGGGGAGAGTGTTAGTAAAGCGTCTGGAATGTTGCACCCGAGTACCAGGGGAGGAAAACTGAGACATATTTGAACACGTCTCCCGTTCACACTGTTGATCATACTCTGGGTTCCACATGCATATTTTAGCTGAAGGAAGAATACCTTAAACCTGGAGAGTTGAGACCCGTGTAATGGGTACCATGCAATATGACTTCAAAGGGTCTTCATTTGCTCACCGAACCTCTCCAATCCTATCACTGCTGCGTTTATGTCCCTGTACACATGCTTGATTCTCTTTCGGAGACATAGCAATCCATAGGTTTTAAGATACTTAAGAGTCAGGTACATTCTTAGGCGTTTAATATGCGGTGTTGAGTCCATTTCGTTGAGCAAGGAGTAGCTCTTGTCTATTCCATATTTGGCTTAAGGAACTTTATCTGTGCTCATTTCAATCTCTGGTTTTATGCAGCACCCCAACTCACCTTTACCCTTAAACAAGCATAAGTTGGTTTTCTAAATTTGAGACCCTGTTCTGTTCTGTAATTCAGTTCCTGTGTAGCCAAGTTTACATTCCGTGTATTACTGATATCTTATGATGTTTCTTTTTCTGTGTGACTTATTTCAGTTAGAATCATCGTACCTGAATCCACTCATTGTGCTGCTACGGGCCTGATGACATAGATTTCACTGCTGAGTGATACTGCATTGTACGTAAGTACCACAAGTTCTTTATCCATTTTTCACTTTCTGTGATATTGAACTTGTACGGTAAACGAGGTTCTTGTAAACAGAGGCGTCCCAAATTTTGGGGTGGCTGTGTCGTTTTGATTTTAATTTCCCTAAGCTATAGGGCCATAAGTGGAAGTGCCCTAGGCTCTGTTGCTTTGTTTTTTAGATGTTTCAGGAAACACCATACACTTCTCCCGAGTGTCTGTTGGCAATTTACATCCCGCCCATCAGCATAACAAGGCTCCCAGTTCTCCATGGCCTGTCCTGCCTTTCTGGATTTTACACTTTTTTCAGATGGCCCTTTTGACCGGGGGGAAGTGAGACTTCATTGTAGTGCAGATTTCCTTTGCAAGCTTGCTTGGTTGGCCAAAAAGGGCGTATGCGTTTTTTCCTGAATATATTCAGGAAAAAACGCATACGCCCTTTTTGGCCAAGTGCATCATTGTGGACGTTCTGCCTCTTTTCCTATGCTTTCAATGCAATTCCAGTCTACCTCCTGAAATCGGTTTCCTGCAATTCTGCCCCGCTTTCAAGTCCTCTTGGCAGCCTTACTTCAGTATATTTTTGGACGATAGCTGTCATTTATAACTCTGCAGGTTTGTGAATTACAGTGCCCCTGAGCTCCTTTCTTCAACTCGCTTTCTTGTGAGCTGGCCGCAACACCGCAGGATGGCTTCAGGCCCTAATCTGGTTCCGGCATGGCATGCTGAGCCTTTGGTTATTTCCTCTTCCTGGTGGGAAATGAGAGTTAAATTTGCCCGTCCAGACACCTCCAGCTAGTTTCTCATTGGTTCTCCCTATTCCTGTTCATCTTCCGCAGAAATTGCAAACTGGGCCAAACAGGAGGTTAAAGGCGCTGACTCTCCAAGTGGGGAGAGTGTTAGTAAAGCGTCTGGAATGTTGCACCCGAGTACCAGGGTACGAAAACTGAGACATATTTGAACACGTCTCCCGTTCACACTGTTGATCATACTCTGGGTTCCACATGCATATTTTAGCTGAAGGAAGAATACCTTAAACCTGGAGAGTTGAGACCCGTGTAATGGGTACCATGCAATATGACTTCAAAGGGTCTTCATTTGCTCACCGAACGTCTCCAATCCTATCACTGCTGCGTTTATGCCCCTGTACACACGCTTGATTCTCTTATGGAGACAAAGCAATCCATAGGTTTTAAGATACTTACTAGTCAGGTACATTCTTAGGCGTTTAATATGGGGTGTTGAGTCTATTTCGTTGAGCAAGGAGTAGCTCTTGTCTATTCCATATTTGGCTTAAGGAACTTTATCTGTGCTCATTTCAATCTCTGGTTTTATACAGCACCCCAACTCACCTTTCCCCTTAAGCAAGCATAAGTTGGTTTTCTAAATTTGAGACCCTGTTGTGTTTTGGAATTCAGTTCCTGTGTAGCCAAGTTTACATTCCGTGTATTAGTGATATCTTATGATGTTTCTTTTTCTGTGTGACTTATTTCAGTTAGAATCATCGTACCTGAATCCACTCATTATGCTGCTACGGGCCTGATGACATAGATTTCATTGCTGAGTGATACTGCATTGTACGTAAGTACCACAAGTTCTTTATCCATTTTTCACTTTCTGTGATAGAGAACTTGTACCGTAAACGAGGTTCATGTAAACAGAGGCGTCCCAAATTTTGGGGTGGCTATGTCTTTTTGATTTTAATTTCCCTAAGCTATAGGACCATAAGTGAAAGTGCCCTAGGCTTTGTTGCTTTGTTTCTTAGATGTTTCAGGAAACACCATACACTTCTCCCGAGTGGCTGTTGGCAATTTACATCCCGCCCATCAGCATAACAAGGCTCCCAGTTCTCCATGGCCTGTCCTGCCTTTCTGGATTTTACACTTTTTTCAGATGGCCCTTTTGACCGGGGGGAAGTGAGACTTCATTGTAGTGCAGATTTCCTTTGCAAGTTTGCTTGGTTGGCTAAAAAGGGCGTATGCGTTTTTTCCTGAATATATTCAGGAAAAAACGCATACGCCCTTTTTGGCCAAGTGCATCATTGTGGACGTTCTGCCTCTTTTCCTATGCTTTCAATGCAATTCCAGTCTACCTCCTGAAATCGGTTTCCTGCAATTCTGCCCTGCTTTCAAGTCCTCTTGGCAGCCTTACTTCAGTATATTTTTGGACGATAGCTGTCATTTATAACTCTGCAGGTTTGTGAATTACAGTGCCCCTGAGCTCCTTTCTTCAACTTGCTTTCTTGTGAGCTGGCCGCAACACCGCAGGATGGCTTCAGGCCCTAATCTTGTTCCGGCATGGCACGCTGAGCCTTTGGTTATTTCCTCTTCCTGGTGGGAAATGAGAGTTAAATTTGCCCGTCCAGACACCTCCAGCTAGTCTCTCATTGGTTCTCGCTATTCCTGTTCATCTTCCACAGAAATTGCAAACTGGGCCAAACAGGAGGTTAAAGGCGCTGACTCTCCAAGTGGGGAGAGTGTTAGTAAAGCGTCTGGAATGTTGCACCCGAGTACCAGGGGAGGAAAACTGAGACATATTTGAACACGTCTCCCGTTCACACTGTTGATCATACTCTGGGTTCCACATGCACATTTTAGCTGAAGGAAGAATACCTTAAACCTGGAGAGTTGAGACCCGTGTAATGGGTACCATGCAATATGACTTCAAAGGGTCTTCATTTGCTCACCGAACCTCTCCAATCCTATCACTGCTGCGTTTATGTCCCTGTACACATGCTTGATTCTCTTTCGGAGACATAGCAATCCATAGGTTTTAAGATACTTAAGAGTCAGGTACATTCTTAGGCGTTTAATATGCGGTGTTGAGTCCATTTCGTTGAGCAAGGAGTAGCTCTTGTCTATTCCATATTTGGCTTAAGGAACTTTATCTGTGCTCATTTCAATCTCTGGTTTTATGCAGCACCCCAACTCACCTTTCCCCTTAAGCAAGCATAAGTTGGTTTTCTAAATTTGAGACCCTGTTCTGTTCTGTAATTCAGTTCCTGTGTAGCCAAGTTTACATTCCGTGTATTACTGATATCTTATGATGTTTCTTTTTCTGTGTGACTTATTTCAGTTAGAATCATCGTACCTGAATCCACTCATTGTGCTGCTACGGGCCTGATGACATAGATTTCACTGCTGAGTGATACTGCATTGTACGTAAGTACCACAAGTTCTTTATCCATTTTTCACTTTCTGTGATATTGAACTTGTACGGTAAACGAGGTTCTTGTAAACAGAGGCGTCCCAAACATTGGGGTGGCTGTATCTTTTTGATTTTAATTTCCCAAAGCTATAGGACCATAAGTGGAAGTGCCCTAGGCTCTGTTGCTTTGTTTTTTAGACGTTTCAGGAAACACCATACACTTCTCCCGAGTGTCTGTTGGCAATTTACATCCCGCCCATCAGCATAACAAGGCTCCCAGTTCTCCATGGCCTGTCCTGCCTTTCTGGATTTTACACTTTTTTCAGATGGCCCTTTTGACCGGGGGGAAGTGAGACTTCATTGTAGTGCAGATTTCCTTTGCAAGTTTGCTTGGTTGGCCAAAAAGGGCGTATGCGTTTTTTCCTGAATATATTCAGGAAAAAACGTATACACCCTTTTTGGCCAAGTGCATCATTGTGGACGTTCTGCCTCTTTTCCTATGCTTTCAATGCATTTCCAGTCTACCTCCTGAAATCGGTTTCCTGCAATTCTGCTCCGCTTTCAAGTCCTCTTGGTAGCCTTACTTCAGTATATTTTTGGACGATAGTTGTCATTTATAACTCTGCAGGTTTGTGAATTACAGTGCCCCTGAGCTCCTTTCTTCAACTCGTTTTCTTGTGAGCTGGCCGCAACACCGCAGGATGGCTTCAGGCCCTAATCTGGTTCCGGCACAGCACGCTGAGCCTTTGGTTATTTCCTCTTCCTGGTGGGAAATGAGAGTTAAATTTGCCCGTCCAGACACCTCCAGCTAGTCTCTCATTGGTTCTCGCTATTCCTGTTCATCTTCCGCAGAAATTGCAAACTGGGCCAAACAGGAGGTTAAAGGGACTGACTCTCCAAGTCGGGAGAGTGTTAGTAAAGCGTCTGGAATGTTGCACCCGAGTACCAGGGTACGAAAACTGAGACATATTTGAACACGTCTCCCGATCACATGGTTGATCATACTCTAGGTTCCACATGCATGTTTTAGCTGAAGGAAGAATACCTTAAACGTGGGTAGTTGAAACCCGTGGAATGGGTACCATGCAATATGACTTCAAAGGGTCTTCATTTGCTCACTGAACCTCTCCAATCCTATCACTGCTGCGTTTATGTCCCTGTACACATGCTTGATTCTCTTTCGGAGACATAGCAATCCATAGGTTTTAAGATACTTAAGAGTCAGGTACATTCTTAGGCGTTTAATATGCGGTGTTGAATCCATTTCGTTGAGCAAGGAGTAGCTCTTGTCTATTCCATATTTGGCTTAAGGAACTTTATCTGTGCTCATTTCAATCTCTGCTTTTATGCAGCATCCCAACTCACCTTTACCCTTAAGCAAGCATAAGTTGGTTTTCTAAATTTGAGTCCCTGTTCTGTTCTGTAATTCAGTTCCTGTGTAGCCAAGTTTACATTCCGTGTATTACTGATATCTTATGATGTTTCTTTTTCTGTGTGACTTATTTCAGTTAGAATCATCATACCTGAATCCACTCATTGTGCTGCTACGGGCCTGATGACATAGATTTCACTGCTGAGTGATACTGCATTGTACGTAAGTACCACAAGTTCTTTATCCATTTTTCACTTTCTGTGATATTGAACTTGTACGGTAAACGAGGTTCTTGTAAACAGAGGCGTCCCAAACTTTGGGGTGGCTGTGTCGTTTTGATTTTAATGTCCCTAAGCTATAGGGCCATAAGTGGAAGTGCCCTAGGCTCTGTTGCTTTGTTTTTTAGATGTTTCAGGAAACACCATACACTTCTCCCGAGTGTCTGTTGGCAATTTACATCCCGCCCATCAGCATAACAAGGCTCCCAGTTCTCCATGGCCTGTCCTGCCTTTCTGGATTTTACACTTTTTTCAGATGGCCCTTTTGACCGGGGGGAAGTGAGACTTCATTGTAGTGCAGATTTCCTTTGCAAGCTTGCTTGGTTGGCCAAAAAGGGCGTATGCGTTTTTTCCTGAATATATTCAGGAAAAAACGCATCCGTCCTTTTTGGTCACGTGCATCATTGTGGACGTTCTGCCTCTTTTCCTATGCTTTCAATGCAATTCCAGTGTACCTCCTGAAATCGGTTTCCTGCAATTCTGCTCCGCTTTCAAGTCCTCTTGGCAGCCTTACTTCAGTATATTTTAGGACGATAGTTGTCATTTATAACTCTGCAGGTTTGTGAATTACAGTGCCCCTGAGCTCCTTTCTTCAACTCGCTTTCTTGTGAGCTGGCCGCAACACCGCAGGATGGCTTCAGGCCCTAATCTGGTTCCGGCACGGCACGCCGAGCCTTTGGTTAATTCCTCTTCCTGGTGGGAAATGAGAGTTAAATTTGCCCGTCCAGAGACCTCCAGCTAGTCTCTCATTGGTTCTCGCTATTCCTGTACATCTTCCGCAGAAATTGCAAACTGGGCCAAACAGGAGGTTAAAGGGACTGACTCTCCAAGTCGGGAGAGTGTTAGTAAAGCGTCTGGAATGTTGCACCCGTGTACCAGGGTACGAAAACTGAGACATATTTGAACACGTCTCCCGTTCACACGGTTGATCATACTCTGGGTTCCACATGCATGTTTTAGCTGAAGGAAGAATACCTTAAACCTGGGTAGTTGAAACCCGTGGAATGGGTACCATGCAATATGACTTCAAAGGGTCTTCATTTGCTCACCGAACCTCTCCAATCCTATCACTGCTGCGTTTATGTCCCTGTACACATGCTTGATTCTCTTTCGGAGACATAGCAATCCATAGGTTTTAAGATACTTAAGAGTCAGGTACATTCTTAGGCGTTTAATATTTGGTGTTGAGTCCATTTCGTTGAGCAAGGAGTAGCTCTTGTCTATTCCATATTTGGCTTAAGGAACTTTATCTGTGCTCATTTCAATCTCTGGTTTTATGCAGCACCCCAACTCACCTTTACCCTTAAGCAAGCATAAGTTGGTTTTCTAAATTTGAGACCCTGTTCTGTTCTGTAATTCAGTTCCTGTGTAGCCAAGTTTACATTCCGTGTATTACTGATATCTTATGATGTTTCTTTTTCTGTGTGACTTATTTCAGTTAGAATCATCGTACCTGAATCCACTCATTGTGCTGCTACGGGCCTGATGACATAGATTTCACTGCTGAGTGATACTGCATTGTACGTAAGTACCACAAGTTCTTTATCCATTTTTCACTTTCTGTGATATTGAACTTGTACGGTAAACGAGGTTCTTGTAAACAGAGGCGTCCCAAACATTGGGGTGGCTGTATCTTTTTGATTTTAATTTCCCTAAGCTATAGGACCATAAGTGGAAGTGCCCTAGGCTCTGTTGCTTTGTTTTTTAGATGTTTCAGGAAACACCATACACTTCTCCCGAGTGTCTGTTGGCAATTTACATCCCGCCCATCAGCATAACAAGGCTCCCAGTTCTCCATGGCCTGTCCTGCCTTTCTGGATTTTACACTTTTTTCAGATGGCCCTTTTGACCGGGGGGAAGTGAGACTTCATTGTAGTGCAGATTTCCTTTGCAAGCTTGCTTGGTTGGCCAAAAAGGGCGTATGCGTTTTTTCCTGAATATATTCAGGAAAAAACGCATACGCCCTTTTTGGCCAAGTGCATCATTGTGGACGTTCTGCCTCTTTTCCTATGCTTTCAATGCAATTCCAGTCTACCTCCTGAAATCGGTTTCCTGCAATTCTGCCCCGCTTTCAAGTCCTCTTGGCAGCCTTACTTCAGTATATTTTTGGACGATAGTTGTCATTTATAACTCTGCAGGTTTGTGAATTACAGTGCCCCTGAGCTCCTTTCTTCAACTCGTTTTCTTGTGAGCTGGCCGCAACACCGCAGGATGGCTTCAGGCCCTAATCTGGTTCCGGCACGGCACGCTGAGCCTTTGGTTATTTCCTCTTCCTGGTGGGAAATGAGAGTTAAATTTGCCCGTCCAGACACCTCCAGCTAGTCTCTCATTGGTTCTCGCTATTCCTGTTCATCTTCCGCAGAAATTGCAAACTGGGCCAAACAGGAGGTTAAAGGGACTGACTCTCCAAGTCGGGAGAGTGTTAGTAAAGCGTCTGGAATGTTGCACCCGAGTACCAGGGTACGAAAACTGAGACATATTTGAACACGTCTCCCGATCACATGGTTGATCATACTCTAGGTTCCACATGCATGTTTTAGCTGAAGGAAGAATACCTTAAACCTGGGTAGTTGAAACCCGTGGAATGGGTACCATGCAATATGACTTCAAAGGGTCTTCATTTGCTCACCGAACCTCTCCAATCCTATCACTGCTGCGTTTACGTCCCTGTACACATGCTTGATTCTCTTTCGGAGACATAGCAATCCATAGGTTTTAAGATACTTAAGTGTCAGGTACATTCTTAGGCGTTTAATATGCGGTGTTGAGTCCATTTCGTTGAGCAAGGAGTAGCTCTTGTCTATTCCATATTTGGCTTAAGGAACTTTATCTGTGCTCATTTCAATCTCTGGTTTTATGCAGCATCCCAACTCACCTTTCCCCTTAAACAAGCATAAGTTGGTTTTCTAAATTTGAGACCCTGTTCTGTTCTGTAATTCAGTTCCTGTGTAGCCAAGTTTACATTCCGTGTATTACTGATATCTTATGATGTTTCTTTTTCTGTGTGACTTATTTCAGTTAGAATCATCGTACCTGAATCCACTCATTGTGCTGCTACGGGCCTGATGACATAGATTTCACTGCTGAGTGATACTGCATTGTACGTAAGTACCACAAGTTCTTTATCCATTTTTCACTTTCTGTGATATTGAACTTGTACGGTAAATGAGGTTCTTGTAAACAGAGGCGTCCCAAACATTGGGGTGGCTGTATCTTTTTGATTTTAATTTCCCTAAGCTATAGGACCATAAGTGGAAGTGCCCTAGGCTCTGTTGCTTTGTTTTTTAGATGTTTCAGGAAACACCATACACTTCTCCCGAGTGTCTGTTGGCAATTTACATCCCGCCCATCAGCATAACAAGGCTCCCAGTTCTCCATGGCCTGTCCTGCCTTTCTGGATTTTACACTTTTTTCAGATGACCCTTTTGACCGGGGGGAAGTGAGACTTCATTGTAGTGCAGATTTCCTTTGCAAGCTTGCTTGGTTGGCCAAAAAGGGCGTATGCGTTTTTTCCTGAATATATTCAGGAAAAAACGCATACGCCCTTTTTGGCCAAGTGCATCATTGTGGACGTTCTGCCTCTTTTCCTATGCTTTCAATGCAATTCCAGTCTACCTCCTGAAATCGGTTTCCTGCAATTCTGCCCCGCTTTCAAGTCCTCTTGGCAGCCTTACTTCAGTATATTTTTGGACGATAGTTGTCATTTATAACTCTGCAGGTTTGTGAATTACAGTGCCCCTGAGCTCCTTTCTTCAACTCGTTTTCTTGTGAGCTGGCCGCAACACCACAGGATGGCTTCAGGCCCTAATCTGGTTCCGGCACGGCACGCTGAGCCTTTGGTTATTTCCTCTTCCTGGTGGGAAATGAGAGTTAAATTTGCCCGTCCAGACACCTCCAGCTAGTCTCTCATTGGTTCTCGCTATTCCTGTTCATCTTCCGCAGAAATTGCAAACTGGGCCAAACAGGAGGTTAAAGGGACTGACTCTCCAAGTCGGGAGAGTGTTAGTAAAGCGTCTGGAATGTTGCACCCGAGTACCAGGGTACGAAAACTGAGACATATTTGAACACGTCTCCCGATCACATGGTTGATCATACTCTAGGTTCCACATGCATGTTTTAGCTGAAGGAAGAATACCTTAAACCTGGGTAGTTGAAACCCGTGGAATGGGTACCATGCAATATGACTTCAAAGGGTCTTCATTTGCTCACCGAACCTCTCCAATCCTATCACTGCTGCGTTTATGTCCCTGTACACATGCTTGATTCTCTTTCGGAGACATAGCAATCCATAGGTTTTAAGATACATAAGTGTCAGGTACATTCTTAGGCGTTTAATATGCGGTGTTGAGTCCATTTCGTTGAGCAAGGAGTAGCTCTTGTCTATTCCATATTTGGCTTAAGGAACTTTATCTGTGCTCATTTCAATCTCTGGTTTTATGCAGCATCCCAACTCACCTTTACCCTTAAACAAGCATAAGTTGGTTTTCTAAATTTGAGACCCTGTTCTGTTCTGTAATTCAGTTCCTGTGTAGCCAAGTTTACATTCCGTGTATTACTGATATCTTATGATGTTTCTTTTTCTGTGTGACTTATTTCAGTTAGAATCATCGTACCTGAATCCACTCATTGTGCTGCTACGGGCCTGATGACATAGATTTCACTGCTGAGTGATACTGCATTGTACGTAAGTACCACAAGTTCTTTATCCATTTTTCACTTTCTGTGATATTGAACTTGTACGGTAAATGAGGTTCTTGTAAACAGAGGCGTCCCAAACTTTGGGGTGGCTGTGTCGTTTTGATTTTAATTTCCCTAAGCTATAGGGCCATAAGTGGAAGTGCCCTAGGCTCTGTTGCTTTGTTTTTTAGATGTTTCAGGAAACACCATACACTTCTCCCGAGTGTCTGTTGGCAATTTACATCCCGCCCATCAGCATAACAAGGCTCCCAGTTCTCCATGGCCTGTCCTGCCTTTCTGGATTTTACACTTTTTTCAGATGGCCCTTTTGACCGGGGGAAAGTGAGACTTCATTGTAGTGCAGATTTCCTTTGCAAGTTTGCTTGGTTGGCCAAAAAGGGCGTATGCGTTTTTTCCTGAATATATTCAGGAAAAAACGCATACGCCCTTTTTGGCCAAGTGCATCATTGTGGACGTTCTGCCTCTTTTCCTATGCTTTCAATGCAATTCCAGTCTACCTCCTGAAATTGGTTTCCTGCAATTCTGCCCCGCTTTCAAGTCCTCTTGGCAGCCTTACTTCAGTATATTTTTGGACGATAGTTGTCATTTATAACTCTGCAGGTTTGTGAATTACAGTGCCCCTGAGCTCCTTTCTTCAACTCGCTTTCTTGTGAGCTGGCCGCAACACCGCAGGATGGCTTCAGGCCCTAATCTGGTTCTGGCACGGCACGCCGAGCCTTTGGTTAATTCCTCTTCCTGGTGGGAAATGAGAGTTAAATTTGCCCGTCCAGACACCTCCAGCTAGTCTCTCATTGGTTCTCGCTATTCCTGTTCATCTTCCGCAGAAATTGCAAACTGGGCCAAACAGGAGGTTAAAGGGACTGACTCTCCAAGTCGGGAGAGTGTTAGTAAAGCGTCTGGAATGTTGCACCCGTGTACCAGGGTACGAAAACTGAGACATATTTGAACACGTCTCCCGTTCACACGGTTGATCATACTCTGGGTTCCACATGCATGTTTTAGCTGAAGGAAGAATACCTTAAACCTGGGTAGTTGAAACCCGTGGAATGGGTACCATGCAATATGACTTCAAAGGGTCTTCATTTGCTCACCGAACCTCTCCAATCCTATCACTGCTGCGTTTATGTCCCTGTACACATGCTTGATTCTCTTTCGGAGACATAGCAATCCATAGGTTTTAAGATACTTAAGAGTCAGGTACATTCTTAGGCGTTTAATATGTGGTGTTGAGTCCATTTCGTTGAGCAAGGAGTAGCTCTTGTCTATTCCATATTTGGCTTAAGGAACTTTATCTGTGCTCATTTCAATCTCTGGTTTTATGCAGCACCCCAACTCACCTTTACCCTTAAGCAAGCATAAGTTGGTTTTCTAAATTTGAGACCCTGTTCTGTTCTGTAATTCAGTTCCTGTGTAGCCAAGTTTACATTCCGTGTATTACTGATATCTTATGATGTTTCTTTTTCTGTGTGACTTATTTCAGTTAGAATCATCGTACCTGAATCCACTCATTGTGCTGCTACGGGCCTGATGACATAGATTTCACTGCTGAGTGATACTGCATTGTACGTAAGTACCACAAGTTCTTTATCCATTTTTCACTTTCTGTGATATTGAACTTGTACGGTAAACGAGGTTCTTGTAAACAGAGGCGTCCCAAACATTGGGGTGGCTGTATCTTTTTGATTTTAATTTCCCTAAGCTATAGGACCATAAGTGGAAGTGCCCTAGGCTCTGTTGCTTTGTTTTTTAGATGTTTCAGGAAACACCATACACTTCTCCCGAGTGTCTGTTGGCAATTTACATCCCGCCCATCAGCATAACAAGGCTCCCAGTTCTCCATGGCCTGTTCTGCGTTTCTGGATTTTACACTTTTTTCAGATGGCCCTTTTGACCGGGGGGAAGTGAGACTTCATTGTAGTGCAGATTTCCTTTGCAAGTTTGCTTGGTTGGCCAAAAAGGGCGTATGCGTTTCTTCCTGAATATATTCAGGAAAAAACGCATACGCCCTTTTCGGCCAAGTGCATCATTGTGGACGTTCTGCCTCTTTTCCTATGCTTTCAATGCAATTCCAGTCTACCTCCTGAAATCGGTTTCCTGCAATTCTGCCCCGCTTTCAAGTCCTCTTGGCAGCCTTACTTCAGTATATTTTTGGACGATAGCTGTCATTTATAACTCTGCAGGTTTGTGAATTACAGTGCCCCTGAGCCCCTTTCTTCAACTCGCTTTCTTGTGACCTGGCCTCAACACCGCAGGATGGCTTCAGGCCCTAATCTTGTTCCGGCATGGCACGCTGAGCCTTTGGTTATTTCCTCTTCCTGGTGGGAAATGAGAGTTAAATTTGCCCGTCCAGACACCTCCAGCTAGTCTCTCATTGGTTCTCGCTATTCCTGTTCATCTTCCGCAGAAATTGCAAACTGGGCCAAACAGGAGGTTAAAGGGACTGACTCTCCAAGTCGGGAGAGTGTTAGTAAAGCGTCTGGAATGTTGCACCCGAGTACCAGGGTACGAAAACTGAGACATATTTGAACACGTCTCCCGATCACATGGTTGATCATACTCTAGGTTCCACATGCATGTTTTAGCTGAAGGAAGAATACCTTAAACCTGGGTAGTTGAAACCCGTGGAATGGGTACCATGCAATATGACTTCAAAGGGTCTTCATTTGCTCACCGAACCTCTCCAATCCTATCACTGCTGCGTTTATGTCCCTGTACACATGCTTGATTCTCTTTCGGAGACATAGCAATCCATAAGTTTTAAGATACTTAAGAGTCAGGTACATTCTTAGGCGTTTAATATGCGGTGTTGAGTCCATTTCGTTGAGCAAGGAGTAGCTCTTGTCTATTCCATATTTGGCTTAAGGAACTTTATCTGTGCTCATTTCAATCTCTGGTTTTATGCAGCACCCCAACTCACCTTTACCCTTAAACAAGCATAAGTTGGTTTTCTAAATTTGAGACCCTGTTCTGTTCTGTAATTCAGTTCCTGTGTAGCCAAGTTTACATTCCGTGTATTACTGATATCTTATGATGTTTCTTTTTCTGTGTGACTTATTTCAGTTAGAATCATCGTACCTGAATCCACTCATTGTGCTGCTACGGGCCTGATGACATAGATTTCACTGCTGAGTGATACTGCATTGTACGTAAGTACCACAAGTTCTTTATCCATTTTTCACTTTCTGTGATATTGAACTTGTACGGTAAACGAGGTTCTTGTAAACAGAGGCGTCCCAAACTTTGGGGTGGCTGTGTCGTTTTGATTTTAATTTCCCTAAGCTATAGGACCATAAGTGGAAGTGCCCTAGGCTCTGTTGCTTTGTTTTTCAGATGTTTCAGGAAACACCATACACTTCTCCCGAGTGTCTGTTGGCAATTTACATCCCGCCCATCAGCATAACAAGGCTCCCAGTTCTCCATGGCCTGTCCTGCCTTTCTGGATTTTACACTTTTTTCCTATGGCCCTTTTGACTGGGGGGAAGTGAGACTTCATTGTAGTGCAGATTTCCTTTGCAAGTTTGCTTGGTTGGCCAAAAAGGGCGTATGCGTTTTTTCCTGAATATATTCAGGAAAAAACGCATACGTCCTTTTTGGCCAAGTGCATCATTGTGAACGTTCTGCCTCTTTTCCTATGCTTTCAATGCAATTCCAGTGTACCTCCTGAAATCGGTTTCCTGCAATTCTGCCCCGCTTTCAAGTCCTCTTGGCAGCCTTACTTCAGTATATTTTTGGACGATAATTGTCATTTATAACTCTGCAGGTTTGTGAATTACAGTGCCCCTGAGCTCCTTTCTTCAACTCACTTTCTTGTGAGCTGGCCGCAACACCGCAAGATGGCTTCAGGCCCTAATCTGGTTCCGGCACGGCACGCCGAGCCTTTGGTTAATTCCTCTTCCTGGTGGGAAATGAGAGTTAAATTTGCCCGTCCAGAGACCTCCAGCTAGTCTCTCATTGGTTCTCGCTATTCCTGTTCATCTTCCGCAGAAATTGCAAACTGGGCCAAACAGGAGGTTAAAGGGACTGACTCTCCAAGTCGGGAGAGTGTTAGTAAAGCGTCTGGAATGTTGCACCCGTGTACCAGGGTACGAAAACTGAGACATATTTGAACAGGTCTCCCGATCACACGGTTGATCATACTCTGGGTTCCACATGCATGTTTTAGCTGAAGGAAGAATACCTTAAACGTGGGTAGTTGAAACCCGTGGAATGGGTACCATGCAATATGACTTCAAAGGGTCTTCATTTGCTCACCGAACCTCTCCAATCCTATCACTGCTGCGTTTATGCCCCTGTACACACGCTTGATTCTCTTTTGGAGACATAGCAATCCATAGGTTTTAAGATACTTACTAGTAAGGTACATTCTTAGGCGTTTAATATGGGGTGTTGAGTCCATTTCGTTGAGCAAGGAGTAGCTCTTTTCTATTCCATATTTGGCTTAAGGAACTTTATCTGTGCTCATTTCAATCTCTGGTTTTATGCAGCACCCCAACTCACCTTTCCCCTTAAGCAAGCATAAGTTGGTTTTCTAAATTTGAGACCCTGTTGTGTTTTGGAATTCAGTTCCTGTGTAGCCAAGTTTACATTCCGTGTATTAGTGATATCTTATGATGTTTCTTTTTCTGTGTGACTTATTTCAGTTAGAATCATCATACCTGAATCCACTCATTATGCTGCTACGGGCCTGATGACATAGATTTCATTGCTGAGTGATACTGCATTGTACGTAAGTACCACAAGTTCTTTATCCATTTTTCACTTTCTGTGATATTGAACTTGTACGGTAAACGAGGTTCTTGTAAACAGAGGCGTCCCAAACTTTGGGGTAGCTGTGTCTTTTTGATTTTAATTTCCCTAAGCTATAGGACCATAAGTGAAAGTGCCCTAGGCTCTGTTGCTTTGTTTCTTAGATGTTTCAGGAAACACCATACACTTCTCCCAAGTGTCTGTTGGCAATTTACATCCCGCCCATCAGCATAACAAGGCTCCCAGTTCTCCATGGCCTGTCCTGCCTTTCTGGATTTTACACCTTTTTCAGATGGCCCTTTTGACCGGGGGGAAGTGAGACTTCATTGTAGTGCAGATTTCCTTTGCAAGTTTGCTTGGTTGGCCAAAAAGGGCGTATGCGTTTTTTCCTGAATATATTCAGGAAAAAACGCATACGCCCTTTTTGGCCAAGTGCATCATTGTGGACGTTCTGCCTCTTTTCCTATGCTTTCAATGCAATTCCAGTCTACCTCCTGAAATCGGTTTCCTGCAATTCTGCCCCGCTTTCAAGTCCTCTTGGCAGCCTTACTTCAGTATATTTTTGGACGATAGCTGTCATTTATAACTCTGCAGGTTTGTGAATTACAGTGCCCCTGAGCTCCTTTCTTCAACTTGCTTTCTTGTGAGCTGGCCGCAACACCGCAGGATGGCTTCAGGCCCTATTCTGGTTCCGGCACGGCACGCTGAGCCTTTGGTTATTTCCTCTTCCTGGTGGGAAATGAGAGTTAAATTTGCCCGTCCAGACACCTCCAGCTAGTCTCTCATTGGTTCTCGCTATTCCTGTTTATCTTCCGCAGAAATTGCAAACTGGGCCAAACAGGAGGTTAAAGGCGCTGACTCTCCAAGTGGGGAGAGTGTTAGTAAAGCGTCTGGAATGTTGCACCCGAGTACCAGGGGAGGAAAACTGAGACATATTTGAACACGTCTCCTGTTCACACGATTGATCATACTCTGGGTTCCACATGCATGTTTTAGCTGAAGGAAGAATACCTTAAACCTGGAGAGTTGAGACCCGTGGAATGGGTACCATGCAATATGACTTCAAAGGGTCTTCATTTGCTCACCGAACCTCTCCAATCCTATCACTGCTGCGTTTATGTCCCTGTACACATGCTTGATTCTCTTTCGGAGACATAGCAATCCATAGGTTTTAAGATACTTAAGAGTCAGGTACATTCTTAGGCGTTTAATATGTGGTGTTGAGTCCATTTCGTTGAGCAAGGAGTAGCTCTTGTCTATTCCATATTTGGCTTAAGGAACTTTATCTGTGCTCATTTCAATCTCTGGTTTTATGCAGCACCCCAACTCACCTTTACCCTTAAGCAAGCATAAGTTGGTTTTCTAAATTTGAGACCCTGTTCTGTTCTGTAATTCAGTTCCTGTGTAGCCAAGTTTACATTCCGTGTATTAGTGATATCTTATGATGTTTCTTTTTCTGTGTGACTTATTTCAGTTAGAATCATCGTACCTGAATCCACTCATTGTGCTGCTACGGGCCTGATGACTTAGATTTCACTGCTGAGTGATACTGCATTGTACGTAAGTACCACAAGTTCTTTATCCATTTTTCACTTTCTGTGATATTGAACTTGTACGGTAAACGAGGTTCTTGTAAACAGAGGCGTCCCAAACATTGGGGTGGCTGTATCTTTTGGATTTTAATTTCCCTAAGCTATAGGACCATAAGTGGAAGTGCCCTAGGCTCTGTTGCTTTGTTTTTTAGATGTTTCAGGAAACACCATACACTTCTCCCGAGTGTCTGTTGGCAATTGACATCCCGCCCATCAGCATAACAAAGCTCCCAGTTCTCCATGGCCTGTTCTGCGTTTCTTGATTTTACACTTTTTTCAGATGGCCCTTTTGACCGGGGGGAAGTGAGACTTCATTGTAGTGCAGATTTCCTTTGCAAGCTTGCTTGGTTGGCCAAAAAGGGCGTATGCGTTTTTTCCTGAATATATTCAGGAAAAAACACATACGCCCTTTTTGGCCAAGTGCATCATTGTGGACGTTCTGCCTCTTTTCCTATGCTTTCAATGCAATTCCAGTCTACCTCCTGAAATCGGTTTCCTGCAATTCTGCCCCACTTTCAAGTCCTCTTGGCAGCCTTACTTCAGTATATTTTTGGACGATAGCTGTCATTTATAACTCTGCAGGTTTGTGAATTACAGTGCCCCTGAGCCCCTTTCTTCAACTCGCTTTCTTGTGACCTGGCCTCAACACCGCAGGATGGCTTCAGGCCCTAATCTTGTTCCGGCATGGCACGCTGAGCCTTTGGTTATTTCCTCTTCCTGGTGGGAAATGAGAGTTAAATTTGCCCGTCCAGACACCTCCAGCTAGTCTCTCATTGGTTCTCGCTATTCCTGTTCATCTTCCGCAGAAATTGCAAACTGGGCTAAACAGGAGGTTAAAGGGACTGACTCTCCAAGTCGGGAGAGTGTTAGTAAAGCGTCTGGAATGTTGCACCCGAGTACCAGGGTACGAAAACTGAGACATATTTGAACACGTCTCCCGATCACATGGTTGATCATACTCTAGGTTCCACATGCATGTTTTAGCTGAAGGAAGAATACCTTAAACCTGGGTAGTTGAAACCCGTGGAATGGGTACCATGCAATATGACTTCAAAGGGTCTTCATTTGCTCACCGAACCTCTCCAATCCTATCACTGCTGCGTTTATGTCCCTGTACACATGCTTGATTCTCTTTCGGAGACATAGCAATCCATAAGTTTTAAGATACTTAAGAGTCAGGTACATTCTTAGGCGTTTAATATGCGGTGTTGAGTCCATTTCGTTGAGCAAGGAGTAGCTCTTGTCTATTCCATATTTGGCTTAAGGAACTTTATCTGTGCTCATTTCAATCTCTGGTTTTATGCAGCACCCCAACTCACCTTTACCCTTAAACAAGCATAAGTTGGTTTTCTAAATTTGAGACCCTGTTCTGTTCTGTAATTCAGTTCCTGTGTAGCCAAGTTTACATTCCGTGTATTACTGATATCTTATGATGTTTCTTTTTCTGTGTGACTTATTTCAGTTAGAATCATCGTACCTGAATCCACTCATTGTGCTGCTACGGGCCTGATGACATAGATTTCACTGCTGAGTGATACTGCATTGTACGTAAGTACCACAAGTTCTTTATCCATTTTTCACTTTCTGTGATATTGAACTTGTACGGTAAACGAGGTTCTTGTAAACAGAGGCGTCCCAAACATTGGGGTGGCTGTATCTTTTTGATTTTAATTTCCCTAAGCTATAGGACCATAAGTGGAAGTGCCCTAGGCTCTGTTGCTTTGTTTTTTAGATGTTTCAGGAAACACCATACACTTCTCCCGAGTGTCTGTTGGCAATTTACATCCCGCCCATCATCATAACAAGGCTCCCAGTTCTCCATGGCCTGTTCTGCCTTTCTGCATTTTACACTTTTTTCAGATGGCCCTTTTGACCGGGGGGAAGTGAGACTTCATTGTAGTGCAGATTTCCTTTGCAAGTTTGCTTGGTTGGCCAAAAAGGGCGTATGCGTTTCTTCCTGAATATATTCAGGAAAAAACGCATACGCCCTTTTCGGCCAAGTGCATCATTGTGGACGTTCTGCCTCTTTTCCTATGCTTTCAATGCAATTCCAGTCTACCTCCTGAAATCGGTTTCCTGCAATTCTGCCCCGCTTTCAAGTCCTCTTGGCAGCCTTACTTCAGTATATTTTTGGACGATAGCTGTCATTTATAACTCTGCAGGTTTGTGAATTACAGTGCCCCTGAGCCCCTTTCTTCAACTCGCTTTCTTGTGACCTGGCCTCAACACCGCAGGATGGCTTCAGGCCCTAATCTTGTTCCGGCATGGCACGCTGAGCCTTTGGTTATTTCCTCTTCCTGGTGGGAAATGAGAGTTAAATTTGCCCGTCCAGACACCTCCAGCTAGTCTCTCATTGGTTCTCGCTATTCCTGTTCATCTTCCGCAGAAATTGCAAACTGGGCCAAACAGGAGGTTAAAGGGACTGACTCTCCAAGTCGGGAGAGTGTTAGTAAAGCGTCTGGAATGTTGCACCCGAGTACCAGGGTACGAAAACTGAGACATATTTGAACACGTCTCCCGATCACATGGTTGATCATACTCTAGGTTCCACATGCATGTTTTAGCTGAAGGAAGAATACCTTAAACCTGGGTAGTTGAAACCCGTGGAATGGGTACCATGCAATATGACTTCAAAGGGTCTTCATTTGCTCACCGAACCTCTCCAATCCTATCACTGCTGCGTTTATGTCCCTGTACACATGCTTGATTCTCTTTCGGAGACATAGCAATCCATAAGTTTTAAGATACTTAAGAGTCAGGTACATTCTTAGGCGTTTAATATGCGGTGTTGAGTCCATTTCGTTGAGCAAGGAGTAGCTCTTGTCTATTCCATATTTGGCTTAAGGAACTTTATCTGTGCTCATTTCAATCTCTGGTTTTATGCAGCACCCCAACTCACCTTTACCCTTAAACAAGCATAAGTTGGTTTTCTAAATTTGAGACCCTGTTCTGTTCTGTAATTCAGTTCCTGTGTAGCCAAGTTTACATTCCGTGTATTACTGATATCTTATGATGTTTCTTTTTCTGTGTGACTTATTTCAGTTAGAATCATCGTACCTGAATCCACTCATTGTGCTGCTACGGGCCTGATGACATAGATTTCACTGCTGAGTGATACTGCATTGTACGTAAGTACCACAAGTTCTTTATCCATTTTTCACTTTCTCTGATATTGAACTTGTACGGTAAACGAGGTTCTTGTAAACAGAGGCGTCCCAAACTTTGGGGTGGCTGTGTCGTTTTGATTTTAATTTCCCTAAGCTATAGGGCCATAAGTGGAAGTGCCCTAGGCTCTGTTGCTTTGTTTTTCAGATGTTTCAGGAAACACCATACACTTCTCCCGACTGGCTGTTGGCAATTTACATCCCGCCCATCAGCATAACAAGGCTCCCAGTTCTCCATGGCCTGTCCTGCCTTTCTGGATTTTACACTTTTTTCAGATGGCCCTTTTGACTGGGGGGAAGTGAGACTTCATTGTAGTGCAGATTTCCTTTGCAAGTTTGCTTGGTTGGCCAAAAAGGGCGTATGCGTTTTTTCCTGAATATATTCAGGAAAAAACGCATACGTCCTTTTTGGCCAAGTGCATCATTGTGAACGTTCTGCCTCTTTTCCTATGCTTTCAATGCAATTCCAGTGTACCTCCTGAAATCGGTTTCCTGCAATTCTGCCCCGCTTTCAAGTCCTCTTGGCAGCCTTACTTCAGTATATTTTTGGACGATAATTGTCATTTATAACTCTGCAGGTTTGTGAATTACAGTGCCCCTGAGCTCCTTTCTTCAACTCGCTTTCTTGTGAGCTGGCCGCAACACCGCAGGATGGCTTCAGGCCCTAATCTGGTTCCGGCACGGCACGCCGAGCCTTTGGTTAATTCCTCTTCCTGGTGGGAAATGAGAGTTAAATTTGCCCGTCCAGAGACCTCCAGCTAGTCTCTCATTGGTTCTCGCTATTCCTGTTCATCTTCCGCAGAAATTGCAAACTGGGCCAAACAGGAGGTTAAAGGGACTGACTCTCCAAGTCGGGAGAGTGTTAGTAAAGCGTCTGGAATGTTGCACCCGTGTACCAGGGTACGAAAACTGAGACATATTTGAACAGGTCTCCCGATCACATCGTTGATCATACTCTGGGTTCCACATGCATGTTTTAGCTGAAGGAAGAATACCTTAAACGTGGGTAGTTGAAACCCGTGGAATGGGTACCATGCAATATGACTTCAAAGGGTCTTCATTTGCTCACCGAACCTCTCCAATCCTATCACTGCTGCGTTTATGCCCCTGTACACACGCTTGATTCTCTTTTGGAGACATAGCAATCCATAGGTTTTAAGATACTTACTAGTAAGGTACATTCTTAGGCGTTTAATATGGGGTGTTGAGTCCATTTCGTTGAGCAAGGAGTAGCTCTTTTCTATTCCATATTTGGCTTAAGGAACTTTATCTGTGCTCATTTCAATCTCTGGTTTTATGCAGCACCCCAACTCACCTTTCCCCTTAAGCAAGCATAAGTTGGTTTTCTAAATTTGAGACCCTGTTGTGTTTTGGAATTCAGTTCCTGTGTAGCCAAGTTTACATTCCGTGTATTAGTGATATCTTATGATGTTTCTTTTTCTGTGTGACTTATTTCAGTTAGAATCATCATACCTGAATCCACTCATTATGCTGCTACGGGCCTGATGACATAGATTTCATTGCTGAGTGATACTGCATTGTACGTAAGTACCACAAGTTCTTTATCCATTTTTCACTTTCTGTGATATTGAACTTGTACGGTAAACGAGGTTCTTGTAAACAGAGGCGTCCCAAACTTTGGGGTAGCTGTGTCTTTTTGATTTTAATTTCCCTAAGCTATAGGACCATAAGTGAAAGTGCCCTAGGCTCTGTTGCTTTGTTTCTTAGATGTTTCAGGAAACACCATACACTTCTCCCAAGTGTCTGTTGGCAATTTACATCCCGCCCATCAGCATAACAAGGCTCCCAGTTCTCCATGGCCTGTCCTGCCTTTCTGGATTTTACACCTTTTTCAGATGGCCCTTTTGACCGGGGGGAAGTGAGACTTCATTGTAGTGCAGATTTCCTTTGCAAGTTTGCTTGGTTGGCCAAAAAGGGCGTATGCGTTTTTTCCTGAATATATTCAGGAAAAAACGCATACGCCCTTTTTGGCCAAGTGCATCATTGTGGACGTTCTGCCTCTTTTCCTATGCTTTCAATGCAATTCCAGTCTACCTCCTGAAATCGGTTTCCTGCAATTCTGCCCCGCTTTCAAGTCCTCTTGGCAGCCTTACTTCAGTATATTTTTGGACGATAGCTGTCATTTATAACTCTGCAGGTTTGTGAATTACAGTGCCCCTGAGCTCCTTTCTTCAACTTGCTTTCTTGTGAGCTGGCCGCAACACCGCAGGATGGCTTCAGGCCCTATTCTGGTTCCGGCACAGCACGCTGAGCCTTTGGTTATTTCCTCTTCCTGGTGGGAAATGAGAGTTAAATTTGCCCGTCCAGACACCTCCAGCTAGTCTCTCATTGGTTCTCGCTATTCCTGTTTATCTTCCGCAGAAATTGCAAACTGGGCCAAACAGGAGGTTAAAGGCGCTGACTCTCCAAGTGGGGAGAGTGTTATTAAAGCGTCTGGAATGTTGCACCCGAGTACCAGGGGAGGAAAACTGAGACATATTTGAACACGTCTCCCGTTCACACGATTGATCATACTCTGGGTTCCACATGCATGTTTTAGCTGAAGGAAGAATACCTTAAACCTGGAGAGTTGAGACCCGTGGAATGGGTACCATGCAATATAACTTCAAAGGGTCTTCATTTGCTCACCGAACCTCTCCAATCCTATCACTGCTGCGTTTATGTCCCTGTACACATGCTTGATTCTCTTTCAGAGACATAGCAATCCATAGGTTTTAAGATACTTAAGAGTCAGGTACATTCTTAGGCGTTTAATATGTGGTGTTGAGTCCATTTCGTTGAGCAAGGAGTAGCTCTTGTCTATTCCATATTTGGCTTAAGGAACTTTATCTGTGCTCATTTCAATCTCTGGTTTTATGCAGCACCCCAACTCACCTTTACCCTTAAGCAAGCATAAGTTGGTTTTCTAAATTTGAGACCCTGTTCTGTTCTGTAATTCAGTTCCTGTGTAGCCAAGTTTACATTCCGTGTATTAGTGATATCTTATGATGTTTCTTTTTCTGTGTGACTTATTTCAGTTAGAATCATCGTACCTGAATCCACTCATTGTGCTGCTACGGGCCTGATGACTTAGATTTCACTGCTGAGTGATACTGCATTGTACGTAAGTACCACAAGTTCTTTATCCATTTTTCACTTTCTGTGATATTGAACTTGTACGGTAAACGAGGTTCTTGTAAACAGAGGCGTCCCAAACATTGGGGTGGCTGTATCTTTTGGATTTTAATTTCCCTAAGCTATAGGACCATAAGTGGAAGTGCCCTAGGCTCTGTTGCTTTGTTTTTTAGATGTTTCAGGAAACACCATACACTTCTCCCGAGTGTCTGTTGGCAATTGACATCCCGCCCATCAGCATAACAAAGCTCCCAGTTCTCCATGGCCTGTTCTGCGTTTCTTGATTTTACACTTTTTTCAGATGGCCCTTTTGACCGGGGGGAAGTGAGACTTCATTGTAGTGCAGATTTCCTTTGCAAGCTTGCTTGGTTGGCCAAAAAGGGCGTATGCGTTTTTTCCTGAATATATTCAGGAAAAAACACATACGCCCTTTTTGGCCAAGTGCATCATTGTGGACGTTCTGCCTCTTTTCCTAGGCTTTCAATGCAATTCCAGTCTACCTCCTGAAATCGGTTTCCTGCAATTCTGCCCCGCTTTCAAGTCCTCTTGGCAGCCTTACTTCAGTATATTTTTGGACGATAGCTGTCATTTATAACTCTGCAGGTTTGTGAATTACAGTGCCCCTGAGCCCCTTTCTTCAACTCGCTTTCTTGTGACCTGGCCTCAACACCGCAGGATGGCTTCAGGCCCTAATCTTGTTCCGGCATGGCACGCTGAGCCTTTGGTTATTTCCTCTTCCTGGTGGGAAATGAGAGTTAAATTTGCCCGTCCAGACACCTCCAGCTAGTCTCTCATTGGTTCTCGCTATTCCTGTTCATCTTCCGCAGAAATTGCAAACTGGGCTAAACAGGAGGTTAAAGGGACTGACTCTCCAAGTCGGGAGAGTGTTAGTAAAGCGTCTGGAATGTTGCACCCGAGTACCAGGGTACGAAAACTGAGACATATTTGAACACGTCTCCCGATCACATGGTTGATCATACTCTAGGTTCCACATGCATGTTTTAGCTGAAGGAAGAATACCTTAAACCTGGGTAGTTGAAACCCGTGGAATGGGTACCATGCAATATGACTTCAAAGGGTCTTCATTTGCTCACCGAACCTCTCCAATCCTATCACTGCTGCGTTTATGTCCCTGTACACATGCTTGATTCTCTTTCGGAGACATAGCAATCCATAAGTTTTAAGATACTTAAGAGTCAGGTACATTCTTAGGCGTTTAATATGCGGTGTTGAGTCCATTTCGTTGAGCAAGGAGTAGCTCTTGTCTATTCCATATTTGGCTTAAGGAACTTTATCTGTGCTCATTTCAATCTCTGGTTTTATGCAGCACCCCAACTCACCTTTACCCTTAAACAAGCATAAGTTGGTTTTCTAAATTTGAGACCCTGTTCTGTTCTGTAATTCAGTTCCTGTGTAGCCAAGTTTACATTCCGTGTATTACTGATATCTTATGATGTTTCTTTTTCTGTGTGACTTATTTCAGTTAGAATCATCGTACCTGAATCCACTCATTGTGCTGCTACGGGCCTGATGACATAGATTTCACTGCTGAGTGATACTGCATTGTACGTAAGTACCACAAGTTCTTTATCCATTTTTCACTTTCTCTGATATTGAACTTGTACGGTAAACGAGGTTCTTGTAAACAGAGGCGTCCCAAACTTTGGGGTGGCTGTGTCGTTTTGATTTTAATTTCCCTAAGCTATAGGGTCATAAGTGGAAGTGCCCTAGGCTCTGTTGCTTTGTTTTTCAGATGTTTCAGGAAACACCATACACTTCTCCCGAGTGTCTGTTGGCAATTTACATCCCGCCCATCAGCATAACAAGGCTCCCAGTTCTCCATGGCCTGTCCTGCCTTTCTGGATTTTACACTTTTTTCAGATGGCCCTTTTGACTGGGGGGAAGTGAGACTTCATTGTAGTGCAGATTTCCTTTGCAAGTTTGCTTGGTTGGCCAAAAAGGGCGTATGCGTTTTTTCCTGAATATATTCAGGAAAAAACGCATACGTCCTTTTTGGCCAAGTGCATCATTGTGAACGTTCTGCCTCTTTTCCTATGCTTTCAATGCAATTCCAGTGTACCTCCTGAAATCGGTTTCCTGCAATTCTGCCCCGCTTTCAAGTCCTCTTGGCAGCCTTACTTCAGTATATTTTTGGACGATAGCTGTCATTTATAACTCTGCAGGTTTGTGAATTACAGTGCCCCTGAGCTCCTTTCTTCAACTTGCTTTCTTGTGAGCTGGCCGCAACACCGCAGGATGGCTTCAGGCCCTATTCTGGTTCCGGCACGGCACGCTGAGCCTTTGGTTATTTCCTCTTCCTGGTGGGAAATGAGAGTTAAATTTGCCCGTCCAGACACCTCCAGCTAGTCTCTCATTGGTTCTCGCTATTCCTGTTCATCTTCCGCAGAAATTGCAAACTGGGCCAAACAGGAGGTTAAAGGCGCTGACTCTCCAAGTGGGGAGAGTGTTAGTAAAGCGTCTGGAATGTTGCACCCGAGTACCAGGGGAGGAAAACTGAGACATATTTGAACACGTCTCCCGTTCACACGATTGATCATACTCTGGGTTCCACATGCATGTTTTAGCTGAAGGAAGAATACCTTAAACCTGGAGAGTTGAGACCCGTGGAATGGGTACCATGCAATATGACTTCAAAGGGTCTTCATTTGCTCACCGAACCTCTCCAATCCTATCACTGCTGCGTTTATGTCCCTGTACACATGCTTGATTCTCTTTCGGAGACATAGCAATCCATAGGTTTTAAGATACTTAAGAGTCAGGTACATTCTTAGGCGTTTAATATGTGGTGTTGAGTCCATTTCGTTGAGCAAGGAGTAGCTCTTGTCTATTCCATATTTGGCTTAAGGAACTTTATCTGTGCTCATTTCAATCTCTGGTTTTATGCAGCACCCCAACTCACCTTACCCTTAAACAAGCATAAGTTGGTTTTCTAAATTTGAGACCCTGTTCTGTTCTGTAATTCAGTTCCTGTGTAGCCAAGTTTACATTCCGTGTATTACTGATATCTTATGATGTTTCTTTTTCTGTGTGACTTATTTCAGTTAGAATCATCGTACCTGAATCCACTCATTGTGCTGCTACGGGCCTGATGACTTAGATTTCACTGCTGAGTGATACTGCATTGTACGTAAGTACCACAAGTTCTTTATCCATTTTTCACTTTCTGTGATATTGAACTTGTACGGTAAACGAGGTTCTTGTAAACAGAGGCGTCCCAAACATTGGGGTGGCTGTATCTTTTTGATTTTAATTTCCCTAAGCTATAGGACCATAAGTGGAAGTGCCCTAGGCTCTGTTGCTTTGTTTTTTAGATGTTTCAGGAAACACCATACACTTCTCCCGAGTGTCTGTTGGCAATTGACATCCCGCCCATCAGCATAACAAAGCTCCCAGTTCTCCATGGCCTGTTCTGCGTTTCTTGATTTTACACTTTTTTCAGATGGCCCTTTTGACCGGGGGGAAGTGAGACTTCATTGTAGTGCAGATTTCCTTTGCAAGCTTGCTTGGTTGGCCAAAAAGGGCGTATGCGTTTTTTCCTGAATATATTCAGGAAAAAACACATATGCCCTTTTTGGCCAAGTGCATCATTGTGGACGTTCTGCCTCTTTTCCTATGCTTTCAATGCAATTCCAGTCTACCTCCTGAAATCGGTTTCCTGCAATTCTGCCCCGCTTTCAAGTCCTCTTGGCAGCCTTACTTCAGTATATTTTTGGACGATAGTTGTCATTTATAACTCTGCAGGTTTGTGAATTACAGTGCCCCTGAGCTCCTTTCTTCAACTCGTTTTCTTGTGAGCTGGCCGCAACACCGCAGGATGGCTTCAGGCCCTAATCTGGTTCCGGCACGGCACGCTGAGCCTTTGGTTATTTCCTCTTCCTGGTGGGAAATGAGAGTTAAATTTGCCCGTCCAGACACCTCCAGCTAGTCTCTCATTGGTTCTCGCTATTCCTGTTCATCTTCCGCAGAAATTGCAAACTGGGCCAAACAGGAGGTTAAAGGGACTGACTCTCCAAGTCGGGAGAGTGTTAGTAAAGCGTCTGGAATGTTGCACCCGAGTACCAGGGTACGAAAACTGAGACATATTTGAACACGTCTCCCAATCACATGGTTGATCATACTCTAGGTTCCACATGCATGTTTTAGCTGAAGGAGGAATACCTTAAACCTGGGTAGTTGAAACCCGTGGAATGGGTACCATGCAATATGACTTCAAAGGGTCTTCATTTGCTCACCGAACCTCTCCAATCCTATCACTGCTTTGTTTATGTCCCTGTACACATGCTTGATTCTCTTTCGGAGACATAGCAATCCATAGGTTTTAAGATACTTAAGAGTCAGGTACATTCTTAGGCGTTTAATATGCGGTGTTGAGTCCATTTCGTTGAGCAAGGAGTAGCTCTTGTCTATTCCATATTTGGCTTAAGGAACTTTATCTGTGCTCATTTCAATCTCTGGTTTTATGCAGCACCCCAACTCACCTTTACCCTTAAACAAGCATAAGTTGGTTTTCTAAATTTGAGACCCTGTTCTGTTCTGTAATTCAGTTCCTGTGTAGCCAAGTTTACATTCCGTGTATTAGTGATATCTTATGATGTTTCTTTTTCTGTGTGACTTATTTCAGTTAGAATCATCGTACCTGAATCCACTCATTGTGCTGCTACGGGCCTGATGACATAGATTTCACTGCTGAGTGATACTGCATTGTACGTAAGTACCACAAGTTCTTTATCCATTTTTCACTTTCTGTGATATTGAACTTGTACGGTAAACGAGGTTCTTGTAAACAGAGGCGTCCCAAACATTGGGGTGGCTGTATCTTTTTGATTTTAATTTCCCTAAGCTATAGGACCATAAGTGGAAGTGCCCTAGGCTCTGTTGCTTTGTTTTTTAGATGTTTCAGGAAACACCATACACTTCTCCCGAGTGTCTGTTGGCAATTTACATCCCGCCCATCAGCATAACAAGGCTCCCAGTTCTCCATGGCCTGTCCTGCCTTTCTGGATTTTACACTTTTTTCAGATGGCCCTTTTGACCGGGGGGAAGTGATACTTCATTGTAGTGCAGATTTCCTTTGCAAGCTTGCTTGGTTGGCCAAAAAGGGCGTATGCGTTTTTTCCTGAATATATTCAGAAAAAAACGCATACGCCCTTTTTGGCCAACTGCATCATTGTGGACGTTCTGCCTCTTTTCCTATGCTTTCAATGCAATTCCAGTCTACCTCCTGAAATCGGTTTCCTGCAATTCTGCCCCGCTTTCAAGTCCTCTTGGCAGCCTTACTTCAGTATATTTTTGGACGATAGTTGTCATTTATAACTCTGCAGGTTTGTGAATTACAGTGCCCCTGAGCTCCTTTCTTCAACTCGTTTTCTTGTGAGCTGGCCGCAACACCGCAGGATGGCTTCAGGCCCTAATCTGGTTCCGGCACGGCACGCTGAGCCTTTGGTTATTTCCTCTTCCTGGTGGGAAATGAGAGTTAAATTTGCCCGTCCAGACACCTCCAGCTAGTCTCTCATTGGTTCTCGCTATTCCTGTTCATCTTCCGCAGAAATTGCAAACTGGGCCAAACAGGAGGTTAAAGGGACTGACTCTCCAAGTCGGGAGAGTGTTAGTAAAGCGTCTGGAATGTTGCACCCGAGTACCAGGGTACGAAAACTGAGACATATTTGAACACGTCTCCCGATCACATGGTTGATCATACTCTAGGTTCCACATGCATGTTTTAGCTGAAGGAAGAATACCTTAAACCTGGGTAGTTGAAACCCGTGGAATGGGTACCATGCAATATGACTTCAAAGGGTCTTCATTTGCTCACCGAACCTCTCCAATCCTATCACTGCTGCGTTTATGTCCCTGTACACACGCTTGATTCTCTTTCGGAGACATAGCAATCCATAGGTTTTAAGATACTTAAGAGTCAGGTACATTCTTAGGCGTTTAATATGCGGTGTTGAGTCCATTTCGTTGAGCAAGGAGTAGCTCTTGTCTATTCCATATTTGGCTTAAGGAACTTTATCTGTGCTCATTTCAATCTCTGGTTTTATGCAGCACCCCAACTCACCTTTATCCTTAAACAAGCATAAGTTGGTTTTCTAAATTTGAGACCCTGTTCTGTTCTGTAATTCAGTTCCTGTAGAGCCAACTTTACATTCCGTGTATTACTGATATCTTATGATGTTTCTTTTTCTGTGTGACTTATTTCAGTTAGAATCATCGTACCTGAATCCACTCATTGTGCTGCTACGGGCCTGATGACATAGATTTCACTGCTGAGTGATACTGCATTGTACGTAAGTACCACAAGTTCTTTATCCATTTTTCACTTTCTGTGATATTGAACTTGTACGGTAAACGAGGTTCTTGTAAACAGAGGCGTCCCAATCATTGGGGTGGCTGTATCTTTTTGATTTTAATTTCTCTAAGCTATAGGACCATAAGTGGAAGTGCCCTAGGCTCTGTTGCTTTGTTTTTTTAGACGTTTCAGGAAACACCATACACTTCTCCCGAGTGTCTGTTGGCAATTTACATCCCGCCCATCAGCATAACAAGGCTCCCAGTTCTCCGTGGCCTGTCCTGCCTTTCTGGATTTTACACTTTTTTCAGATGGCCCTTTTGACCGGGGGGAAGTGAGACTTCATTGTAGTGCAGATTTCCTTTGCAAGCTTGCTTGGTTGGCCAAAAAGGGCGTATGCGTTTTTTCCTGAATATATTCAGGAAAAAACACATACGCCCTTTTTGGCCAAGTGCATCATTGTGGACGTTCTGCCTCTTTTCCTATGCTTTCAATGCAATTCCAGTCTACCTCCTGAAATCGGTTTCCTGCAATTCTGCCCCGCTTTCAAGTCCTCTTGGCAGCCTTACTTCAGTATATTTTTGGACGATAGTTGTCATTTATAACTCTGCAGGTTTGTGAATTACAGTGCCCCTGAGCTCCTTTCTTCAACTCGTTTTCTTGTGAGCTGGCCGCAACACCGCAGGATGGCTTCAGGCCCTAATCTGGTTCCGGCACGGCACGCTGAGCCTTTGGTTATTTCCTCTTCCTGGTGGGAAATGAGAGTTAAATTTGCCCGTCCAGACACCTCCAGCTAGTCTCTCATTGGTTCTCGCTATTCCTGTTCATCTTCCGCAGAAATTGCAAACTGGGCCAAACAGGAGGTTAAAGGGACTGACTCTCCAAGTCGGGAGAGTGTTAGTAAAGCGTCTGGAATGTTGCACCCGAGTACCAGGGTACGAAAACTGAGACATATTTGAACACGTCTCCCGATCACATGGTTGATCATACTCTGGGTTCCACATGCATGTTTTAGCTGAAGGAGGAATACCTTAAACCTGGGTAGTTGAAACCCGTGGAATGGGTACCATGCAATATGACTTCAAAGGGTCTTCATTTGCTCACCGAACCTCTCCAATCCTATCACTGCTGCATTTATGTCCCTGTACACATGCTTGATTCTCTTTCGGAGACATAGCAATCCATAGGTTTTAAGATACTTAAGAGTCAGGTACATTCTTAGGCGTTTAATATGCGGTGTTGAGTCCATTTCGTTGAGCAAGGAGTAGCTCTTGTCTATTCCATATTTGGCTTAAGGAACTTTATCTGTGCTCATTTCAATCTCTGGTTTTATGCAGCACCCCAACTCACCTTTACCCTTAAACAAGCATAAGTTGGTTTTCTAAATTTGAGACCCTGTTCTGTTCTGTAATTCAGTTCCTGTGTAGCCAAGTTTACATTCCGTGTATTACTGATATCTTATGATGTTTCTTTTTCTGTGTGACTTATTTCAGTTAGAATCATCGTACCTGAATCCACTCATTGTGCTGCTACGGGCCTGATGACATAGATTTCACTGCTGAGTGATACTGCATTGTACGTAAGTACCACAAGTTCTTTATCCATTTTTCACTTTCTGTGATATTGAACTTGTACGGTAAACGAGGTTCTTGTAAACAGAGGCGTCCCAAACATTGGAGTGGCTGTATCTTTTGGATTTTAATTTCCCTAAGCTATAGGACCATAAGTGGAAGTGCCCTAGGCTCTGTTGCTTTGTTTTTTAGACGTTTCAGGAAACACCATACACTTCTCCCGAGTGTCTGTTGGCAATTTACATCCCGCCCATCAGCATAACAAGGCTCCCAGTTCTCCATGGCCTGTCCTGCCTTTCTGGATTTTACACTTTTTTCAGATGGCCCTTTTGACCGGGGGGAAGTGAGACTTCATTGTAGTGCAGATTTCCTTTGCAAGCTTGCTTGGTTGGCCAAAAAGGGCGTATGCGTTTTTTCCTGAATATATTCAGGAAAAAACGCATACGCCCTTTTTGGCCAAGTGCATCATTGTGGACGTTCTGCCTCTTTTCCTATGCTTTCAATGCAATTCCAGTCTACCTCCTGAAATCGGTTTCCTGCAATTCTGCCCCGCTTTCAAGTCCTCTTGGCAGCCTTACTTCAGTATATTTTTGGACGATAGTTGTCATTTATAACTCTGCAGGTTTGTGAATTACAGTGCCCCTGAGCTCCTTTCTTCAACTCGTTTTCTTGTGAGCTGGCCGCACACCGCAGGATGGCTTCAGGCCCTAATCTGGTTCCGGCACGGCACGCTGAGCCTTTGGTTATTTCCTCTTCCTGGTGGGAAATGAGAGTTAAATTTGCCCGTCCAGACACCTCCAGCTAGTCTCTCATTGGTTCTCGCTATTCCTGTTCATCTTCCGCAGAAATTGCAAACTGGGCCAAACAGGAGGTTAAAGGGACTGACTCTCCAAGTCGGGAGAGTGTTAGTAAAGCGTCTGGAATGTTGCACCCGAGTACCAGGGTACGAAAACTGAGACATATTTGAACACGTCTCCCGATCACATGGTTGATCATACTCTAGGTTCCACATGCATGTTTTAGCTGAAGGAAGAATACCTTAAACCTGGGTAGTTGAAACCCGTGGAATGGGTACCATGCAATATGACTTCAAAGGGTCTTCATTTGCTCACCGAACCTCTCCAATCCTATCACTGCTGCGTTTATGTCCCTGTACACATGCTTGATTCTCTTTCGGAGACATAGCAATCCATAGGTTTTAAGATACTTAAGAGTCAGGTACATTCTTAGGCGTTTAATATGCGGTGTTGAGTCCATTTCGTTGAGCAAGGAGTAGCTCTTGTCTATTCCATATTTGGCTTAAGGAACTTTATCTGTGCTCATTTCAATCTCTGGTTTTATGCAGCACCCCAACTCACCTTTACCCTTAAACAAGCATAAGTTGGTTTTCTAAATTTGAGACCCTGTTCTGTTCTGTAATTCAGTTCCTGTGTAGCCAAGTTTACATTCCGTGTATTACTGATATCTTATGATGTTTCTTTTTCTGTGTGACTTATTTCAGTTAGAATCATCGTACCTGAATCCACTCATTGTGCTGCTACGGGCCTGATGACATAGATTTCACTGCTGAGTGATACTGCATTGTACGTAAGTACCACAAGTTCTTTATCCATTTTTCACTTTCTGTGATATTGAACTTGTACGGTAAACGAGGTTCTTGTAAACAGAGGCGTCCCAAACATTGGGGTGGCTGTATCTTTTTGATTTTAATTTCCCTAAGCTATAGGACCATAAGTGGAAGTGCCCTAGGCTCTGTTGCTTTGTTTTTTAGATGTTTCAGGAAACACCATACACTTCTCCCAAGTGTCTGTTGGCAATTTACATCCCGCCCATCAGCATAACAAGGCTCCCAGTTCTCCATGGCCTGTCCTGCCTTTCTGGATTTTACACTTTTTTCAGATGGCCTTTTTGACCGGGGGGAAGTGAGACTTCATTGTAGTGCAGATTTCCTTTGCAAGCTTGCTTGGTTGGCCAAAAAGGGCGTATGCGTTTTTTCCTGAATATATTCAGGAAAAAACGCATACGCCCTTTTTGGCCAAGTGCATCATTGTGGACGTTCTGCCTCTTTTCCTATGCTTTCAATGCAATTCCAGTCTACCTCCTGAAATCGGTTTCCTGCAATTCTGCCCCGCTTTCAAGTCCTCTTGGCAGCCTTACTTCAGTATATTTTTGGACGATAGTTGTCATTTATAACTCTGCAGGTTTGTGAATTACAGTGCCCCTGAGCTCCTTTCTTCAACTCGTTTTCTTGTGAGCTGGCCTCAACACCGCAGGATGGCTTCAGGCCCTAATCTGGTTCCGGCACGGCACGCTGAGCCTTTGGTTATTTCCTCTTCCTGGTGGGAAATGAGAGTTAAATTTGCCCGTCCAGACACCTCCAGCTAGTCTCTCATTGGTTCTCGCTATTCCTGTTCATCTTCCGCAGAAATTGCAAACTGGGCCAAACAGGAGGTTAAAGGGACTGACTCTCCAAGTCGGGAGAGTGTTAGTAAAGCGTCTGGAATGTTGCACCCGAGTACCAGGGTACGAAAACTGAGACATATTTGAACACGTCTCCCGATCACATGGTTGATCATACTCTAGGTTCCACATGCATGTTTTAGCTGAAGGAAGAATACCTTAAACCTGGGTAGTTGAAACCCGTGGAATGGGTACCATGCAATATGACTTCAAAGGGTCTTCATTTGCTCACCGAACCTCTCCAATCCTATCACTGCTGCGTTTATGTCCCTGTACACACGCTTGATTCTCTTTCGGAGACATAGCAATCCATAGGTTTTAAGATACTTAAGAGTCAGGTACATTCTTAGGCGTTTAATATGCGGTGTTGAGTCCATTTCGTTGAGCAAGGAGTAGCTCTTGTCTATTCCATATTTGGCTTAAGGAACTTTATCTGTGCTCATTTCAATCTCTGGTTTTATGCAGCACCCCAACTCACCTTTACCCTTAAACAAGCATAAGTTGGTTTTCTAAATTTGAGACCCTGTTCTGTTCTGTAATTCAGTTCCTGTGTAGCCAAGTTTACATTCCGTGTATTACTGGTATCTTATGATGTTTCTTTTTCTGTGTGACTTATTTCAGTTAGAATCATCGTACCTGAATCCACTCATTGTGCTGCTATGGGCCTGATGACATAGATTTCACTGCTGAGTGATACTGCATTGTACGTAAGTACCACAAGTTCTTTATCCATTTTTCACTTTCTGTGATATTCAACTTGTACGGTAAATGAGGTTCTTGTAAACAGAGGCGTCCCAAACATTGGAGTGGCTGTATCTTTTGGATTTTAATTTCCCTAAGCTATAGGACCATAAGTGGAAGTGCCCTAGGCTCTGTTGCTTTGTTTTTTAGACGTTTCAGGAAACACCATACACTTCTCCCGAGTGTCTGTTGGCAATTTACATCCCGCCCATCAGCATAACAAGGCTCCCAGTTCTCCATGGCCTGTCCTGCCTTTCTGGATTTTACACTTTTTTCAGATGGCCCTTTTGACCGGGGGGAAGTGAGACTTCATTGTAGTGCAGATTTCCTTTGCAAGCTTGCTTGGTTGGCCAAAAAGGGCGTATGCGTTTTTTCCTGAATATATTCAGGAAAAAACGCATACGCCCTTTTTGGCCAAGTGCATCATTGTGGACGTTCTGCCTCTTTTCCTATGCTTTCAATGCAATTCCAGTCTACCTCCTGAAATCGGTTTCCTGCAATTCTGCCCCGCTTTCAAGTCCTCTTGGCAGCCTTACTTCAGTATATTTTTGGACGATAGTTGTCATTTATAACTCTGCAGGTTTGTGAATTACAGTGCCCCTGAGCTCCTTTCTTCAACTCGTTTTCTTGTGAGCTGGCCGCACACCGCAGGATGGCTTCAGGCCCTAATCTGGTTCCGGCACGGCACGCTGAGCCTTTGGTTATTTCCTCTTCCTGGTGGGAAATGAGAGTTAAATTTGCCCGTCCAGACACCTCCAGCTAGTCTCTCATTGGTTCTCGCTATTCCTGTTCATCTTCCGCAGAAATTGCAAACTGGGCCAAACAGGAGGTTAAAGGGACTGACTCTCCAAGTCGGGAGAGTGTTAGTAAAGCGTCTGGAATGTTGCACCCGAGTACCAGGGTACGAAAACTGAGACATATTTGAACACGTCTCCCGATCACATGGTTGATCATACTCTAGGTTCCACATGCATGTTTTAGCTGAAGGAAGAATACCTTAAACCTGGGTAGTTGAAACCCGTGGAATGGGTACCATGCAATATGACTTCAAAGGGTCTTCATTTGCTCACCGAACCTCTCCAATCCTATCACTGCTGCGTTTATGTCCCTGTACACACGCTTGATTCTCTTTCGGAGACATAGCAATCCATAGGTTTTAAGATACTTAAGAGTCAGGTACATTCTTAGGCGTTTAATATGCGGTGTTGAGTCCATTTCGTTGAGCAAGGAGTAGCTCTTGTCTATTCCATATTTGGCTTAAGGAACTTTATCTGTGCTCATTTCAATCTCTGGTTTTATGCAGCACCCCAACTCACCTTTACCCTTAAACAAGCATAAGTTGGTTTTCTAAATTTGAGACCCTGTTCTGTTCTGTAATTCAGTTCCTGTGTAGCCAAGTTTACATTCCGTGTATTACTGGTATCTTATGATGTTTCTTTTTCTGTGTGACTTATTTCAGTTAGAATCATCGTACCTGAATCCACTCATTGTGCTGCTACGGGCCTGATGACATAGATTTCACTGCTGAGTGATACTGCATTGTACGTAAGTACCACAAGTTCTTTATCCATTTTTCACTTTCTGTGATATTCAACTTGTACGGTAAATGAGGTTCTTGTAAACAGAGGCGTCCCAAACATTGGAGTGGCTGTATCTTTTGGATTTTAATTTCCCTAAGCTATAGGACCATAAGTGGAAGTGCCCTAGGCTCTGTTGCTTTGTTTTTTAGACGTTTCAGGAAACACCATACACTTCTCCCGAGTGTCTGTTGGCAATTTACATCCCGCCCATCAGCATAACAAGGCTCCCAGTTCTCCATGGCCTGTCCTGCCTTTCTGGATTTTACACTTTTTTCAGATGGCCCTTTTGACCGGGGGGAAGTGAGACTTCATTGTAGTGCAGATTTCCTTTGCAAGCTTGCTTGGTTGGCCAAAAAGGGCGTATGCGTTTTTTCCTGAATATATTCAGGAAAAAACGCATACGCCCTTTTTGGCCAAGTGCATCATTGTGGACGTTCTGCCTCTTTTCCTATGCTTTCAATGCAATTCCAGTCTACCTCCTGAAATCGGTTTCCTGCAATTCTGCCCCGCTTTCAAGTCCTCTTGGCAGCCTTACTTCAGTATATTTTTGGACGATAGTTGTCATTTATAACTCTGCAGGTTTGTGAATTACAGTGCCCCTGAGCTCCTTTCTTCAACTCGTTTTCTTGTGAGCTGGCCGCACACCGCAGGATGGCTTCAGGCCCTAATCTGGTTCCGGCACGGCACGCTGAGCCTTTGGTTATTTCCTCTTCCTGGTGGGAAATGAGAGTTAAATTTGCCCGTCCAGACACCTCCAGCTAGTCTCTCATTGGTTCTCGCTATTCCTGTTCATCTTCCGCAGAAATTGCAAACTGGGCCAAACAGGAGGTTAAAGGGACTGACTCTCCAAGTCGGGAGAGTGTTAGTAAAGCGTCTGGAATGTTGCACCCGAGTACCAGGGTACGAAAACTGAGACATATTTGAACACGTCTCCCGATCACATGGTTGATCATACTCTAGGTTCCACATGCATGTTTTAGCTGAAGGAAGAATACCTTAAACCTGGGTAGTTGAAACCCGTGGAATGGGTACCATGCAATATGACTTCAAAGGGTCTTCATTTGCTCACCGAACCTCTCCAATCCTATCACTGCTGCGTTTATGTCCCTGTACACACGCTTGATTCTCTTTCGGAGACATAGCAATCCATAGGTTTTAAGATACTTAAGAGTCAGGTACATTCTTAGGCGTTTAATATGCGGTGTTGAGTCCATTTCGTTGAGCAAGGAGTAGCTCTTGTCTATTCCATATTTGGCTTAAGGAACTTTATCTGTGCTCATTTCAATCTCTGGTTTTATGCAGCACCCCAACTCACCTTTATCCTTAAACAAGCATAAGTTGGTTTTCTAAATTTGAGACCCTGTTCTGTTCTGTAATTCAGTTCCTGTGTAGCCAAGTTTACATTCCGTGTATTACTGATATCTTATGATGTTTCTTTTTCTGTGTGACTTATTTCAGTTAGAATCATCGTACCTGAATCCACTCATTGTGCTGCTACGGGCCTGATGACATAGATTTCACTGCTGAGTGATACTGCATTGTACGTAAGTACCACAAGTTCTTTATCCATTTTTCACTTTCTGTGATATTGAACTTGTACGGTAAACGAGGTTCTTGTAAACAGAGGCGTCCCAAACATTGGGGTGGCTGTATCTTTTTTATTTTAATTTCCCTAAGCTATAGGACCATAAGTGGAAGTGCCCTAGGCTCTGTTGCTTTGTTTTTTAGATGTTTCAGGAAACACCATACACTTCTCCCAAGTGTCTGTTGGCAATTTACATCCCGCCCATCAGCATAACAAGGCTCCCAGTTCTCCATGGCCTGTCCTGCCTTTCTGGATTTTACACTTTTTTCAGATGGCCCTTTTGACCGGGGGGAAGTGAGACTTCATTGTAGTGCAGATTTCCTTTGCAAGCTTGCTTGGTTGGCCAAAAAGGGCGTATGCGTTTTTTCCTGAATATATTCAGGAAAAAACGCATACGCCCTTTTTGGCCAAGTGCATCATTGTGGACGTTCTGCCTCTTTTCCTATGCTTTCAATGCAATTCCAGTCTACCTCCTGAAATAGGTTTCCTGCAATTCTGCCCCGCTTTCAAGTCCTCTTGGCAGCCTTACTTCAGTATATTTTTGGACGATAGTTGTCATTTATAACTCTGCAGGTTTGTGAATTACAGTGCCCCTGAGCTCCTTTCTTCAACTCGTTTTCTTGTGAGCTGGCCGCAACACCGCAGGATGGCTTCAGGCCCTAATCTGGTTCCGGCACGGCACGCTGAGCCTTTGGTTATTTCCTCTTCCTGGTGGGAAATGAGAGTTAAATTTGCCCGTCCAGACACCTCCAGCTAGTCTCTCATTGGTTCTCGCTATTCCTGTTCATCTTCCGCAGAAATTGCAAACTGGGCCAAACAGGAGGTTAAAGGGACTGACTCTCCAAGTCGGGAGAGTGTTAGTAAAGCGTCTGGAATGTTGCACCCGAGTACCAGGGTACGAAAACTGAGACATATTTGAACACGTCTCCCGATCACATGGTTGATCATACTCTAGGTTCCACATGCATGTTTTAGCTGAAGGAAGAATACCTTAAACCTGGGTAGTTGAAACCCGTGGAATGGGTACCATGCAATATGACTTCAAAGGGTCTTCATTTGCTCACCGAACCTCTCCAATCCTATCACTGCTGCGTTTATGTCCCTGTACACACGCTTGATTCTCTTTCGGAGACATAGCAATCCATAGGTTTTAAGATACTTAAGAGTCAGGTACATTCTTAGGCGTTTAATATGCGGTGTTGAGTCCATTTCGTTGAGCAAGGAGTAGCTCTTGTCTATTCCATATTTGGCTTAAGGAACTTTATCTGTGCTCATTTCAATCTCTGGTTTTATGCAGCACCCCAACTCACCTTTACCCTTAAACAAGCATAAGTTGGTTTTCTAAATTTGAGACCCTGTTCTGTTCTGTAATTCAGTTCCTGTGTAGCCAAGTTTACATTCCGTGTATTAGTGATATCTTATGATGTTTCTTTTTCTGTGTGACTTATTTCAGTTAGAATCATCGTACCTGAATCCACTCATTGTGCTGCTACGGGCCTGATGACATAGATTTCACTGCTGAGTGATACTGCATTGTACGTAAGTACCACAAGTTCTTTATCCATTTTTCACTTTCTGTGATATTGAACTTGTACGGTAAACGAGGTTCTTGTAAACAGAGGCGTCCCAAACATTGGGGTGGCTGTATCTTTTTGATTTTAATTTCCCTAAGCTATAGGACCATAAGTGGAAGTGCCCTAGGCTCTGTTGCTTTGTTTTTTAGATGTTTCAGGAAACACCATACACTTCTCCCGAGTGTCTGTTGGCAATTTACATCCCGCCCATCAGCATAACAAGGCTCCCAGTTCTCCATGGCCTGTCCTGCCTTTCTGGATTTTACACTTTTTTCAGATGGCCCTTTTGACCGGGGGGAAGTGAGACTTCATTGTAGTGCAGATTTCCTTTGCAAGCTTGCTTGGTTGGCCAAAAAGGGCGTATGCGTTTTTTCCTGAATATATTCAGGAAAAAACGCATACGCCCTTTTTGGCCAAGTGCATCATTGTGGACGTTCTGCCTCTTTTCCTATGCTTTCAATGCAATTCCAGTCTACCTCCTGAAATCGGTTTCCTGCAATTCTGCCCCGCTTTCAAGTCCTCTTGGCAGCCTTACTTCAGTATATTTTTGGACGATAGTTGTCATTTATAACTCTGCAGGTTTGTGAATTACAGTGCCCCTGAGCTCCTTTCTTCAACTCGTTTTCTTGTGAGCTGGCCGCAACACCGCAGGATGGCTTCAGGCCCTAATCTGGTTCCGGCACGGCACGCTGAGCCTTTGGTTATTTCCTCTTCCTGGTGGGAAATGAGAGTTAAATTTGCCCGTCCAGACACCTCCAGCTAGTCTCTCATTGGTTCTCGCTATTCCTGTTCATCTTCCGCAGAAATTGCAAACTGGGCCAAACAGGAGGTTAAAGGGACTGACTCTCCAAGTCGGGAGAGTGTTAGTAAAGCGTCTGGAATGTTGCACCCGAGTACCAGGGTACGAAAACTGAGACATATTTGAACACGTCTCCCGATCACATGGTTGATCATACTCTAGGTTCCACATGCATGTTTTAGCTGAAGGAAGAATACCTTAAACCTGGGTAGTTGAAACCCGTGGAATGGGTACCATGCAATATGACTTCAAAGGGTCTTCATTTGCTCACCGAACCTCTCCAATCCTATCACTGCTGCGTTTATGTCCCTGTACACACGCTTGATTCTCTTTCGGAGACATAGCAATCCATAGGTTTTAAGATACTTAAGAGTCAGGTACATTCTTAGGCGTTTAATATGCGGTGTTGAGTCCATTTCGTTGAGCAAGGAGTAGCTCTTGTCTATTCCATATTTGGCTTAAGGAACTTTATCTGTGCTCATTTCAATCTCTGGTTTTATGCAGCACCCCAACTCACCTTTACCCTTAAACAAGCATAAGTTGGTTTTCTAAATTTGAGACCCTGTTCTGTTCTGTAATTCAGTTCCTGTGTAGCCAAGTTTACATTCCGTGTATTACTGATATCTTATGATGTTTCTTTTTCTGTGTGACTTATTTCAGTTAGAATCATCGTACCTGAATCCACTCATTGTGCTGCTACGGGCCTGATGACATAGATTTCACTGCTGAGTGATACTGCATTGTACGTAAGTACCACAAGTTCTTTATCCATTTTTCACTTTCTGTGATATTGAACTTGTACGGTAAACGAGGTTCTTGTAAACAGAGGCGTCCCAAACATTGGGGTGGCTGTATCTTTTTGATTTTGATTTCCCTAAGCTATAGGACCATAAGTGGAAGTGCCCTAGGCTCTGTTGCTTTGTTTTTTAGATGTTTCAGGAAACACCATACACTTCTCCCAAGTGTCTGTTGGCAATTTACATCCCGCCCATCAGCATAACAAGGCTCCCAGTTCTCCATGGCCTGTCCTGCCTT
The DNA here is from genome assembly GCF_963455315.2 of Globicephala melas. Classification (NCBI taxonomy): domain Eukaryota; kingdom Metazoa; phylum Chordata; class Mammalia; order Artiodactyla; family Delphinidae; genus Globicephala; species Globicephala melas. The sequence goes on along the minus strand of NW_027207570.1, from coordinate 9,545 downwards.
TCTGGATTTTACACTTTTTTCAGATGGCCCTTTTGACCGGGGGGAAGTGAGACTTCATTGTAGTGCAGATTTCCTTTGCAAGCTTGCTTGGTTGGCCAAAAAGGGCGTATGCGTTTTTTCCTGAATATATTCAGGAAAAAACGCATACGCCCTTTTTGGCCAAGTGCATCATTGTGGACGTTCTGCCTCTTTTCCTATGCTTTCAATGCAATTCCAGTCTACCTCCTGAAATCGGTTTCCTGCAATTCTGCCCCGCTTTCAAGTCCTCTTGGCAGCCTTACTTCAGTATATTTTTGGACGATAGTTGTCATTTATAACTCTGCAGGTTTGTGAATTACAGTGCCCCTGAGCTCCTTTCTTCAACTCGTTTTCTTGTGAGCTGGCCGCAACACCGCAGGATGGCTTCAGGCCCTAATCTGGTTCCGGCACGGCACGCTGAGCCTTTGGTTATTTCCTCTTCCTGGTGGGAAATGAGAGTTAAATTTGCCCGTCCAGACACCTCCAGCTAGTCTCTCATTGGTTCTCGCTATTCCTGTTCATCTTCCGCAGAAATTGCAAACTGGGCCAAACAGGAGGTTAAAGGGACTGACTCTCCAAGTCGGGAGAGTGTTAGTAAAGCGTCTGGAATGCTGCACCCGAGTACCAGGGTACGAAAACTGAGACATATTTGAACACGTCTCCCGATCACATGGTTGATCATACTCTAGGTTCCACATGCATGTTTTAGCTGAAGGAAGAATACCTTAAACCTGGGTAGTTGAAACCCGTGGAATGGGTACCATGCAATATGACTTCAAAGGGTCTTCATTTGCTCACCGAACCTCTCCAATCCTATCACTGCTGCGTTTATGTCCCTGTACACATGCTTGATTCTCTTTCGGAGACATAGCAATCCATAGGTTTTAAGATACTTAAGAGTCAGGTACATTCTTAGGCGTTTAATATGCGGTGTTGAGTCCATTTCGTTGAGCAAGGAGTAGCTCTTGTCTATTCCATATTTGGCTTAAGGAACTTTATCTGTGCTCATTTCAATCTCTGGTTTTATGCAGCACCCCAACTCACCTTTACCCTTAAACAAGCATAAGTTGGTTTTCTAAATTTGAGACCCTGTTCTGTTCTGTAATTCAGTTCCTGTGTAGCCAAGTTTACATTCCGTGTATTAGTGATATCTTATGATGTTTCTTTTTCTGTGTGACTTATTTCAGTTAGAATCATCGTACCTGAATCCACTCATTGTGCTGCTACGGGCCTGATGACATAGATTTCACTGCTGAGTGATACTGCATTGTACGTAAGTACCACAAGTTCTTTATCCATTTTTCACTTTCTGTGATATTGAACTTGTACGGTAAACGAGGTTCTTGTAAACAGAGGCGTCCCAAACATTGGGGTGGCTGTATCTTTTTGATTTTAATTTCCCTAAGCTATAGGACCATAAGTGGAAGTGCCCTAGGCTCTGTTGCTTTGTTTTTTAGACGTTTCAGGAAACACCATACACTTCTCCCGAGTGTCTGTTGGCAATTTACATCCCGCCCATCAGCATAACAAGGCTCCCAGTTCTCCATGGCCTGTCCTGCCTTTCTGGATTTTACACTTTTTTCAGATGGCCCTTTTGACCGGGGGGAAGTGAGACTTCATTGTAGTGCAGATTTCCTTTGCAAGCTTGCTTGGTTGGCCAAAAAGGGCGTATGCGTTTTTTCCTGAATATATTCAGGAAAAAACGCATACGCCCTTTTTGGCCAAGTGCATCATTGTGGACGTTCTGCCTCTTTTCCTATGCTTTCAATGCAATTCCAGTCTACCTCCTGAAATCGGTTTCCTGCAATTCTGCCCCGCTTTCAAGTCCTCTTGGCAGCCTTACTTCAGTATATTTTTGGACGATAGTTGTCATTTATAACTCTGCAGGTTTGTGAATTACAGTGCCCCTGAGCTCCTTTCTTCAACTCGTTTTCTTGTGAGCTGGCCGCAACACCGCAGGATGGCTTCAGGCCCTAATCTGGTTCCGGCACGGCACGCTGAGCCTTTGGTTATTTCCTCTTCCTGGTGGGAAATGAGAGTTAAATTTGCCCGTCCAGACACCTCCAGCTAGTCTCTCATTGGTTCTCGCTATTCCTGTTCATCTTCCGCAGAAATTGCAAACTGGGCCAAACAGGAGGTTAAAGGGACTGACTCTCCAAGTCGGGAGAGTGTTAGTAAAGCGTCTGGAATGTTGCACCCGAGTACCAGGGTACGAAAACTGAGACATATTTGAACACGTCTCCCGATCACATGGTTGATCATACTCTAGGTTCCACATGCATGTTTTAGCTGAAGGAAGAATACCTTAAACCTGGGTAGTTGAAACCCGTGGAATGGGTACCATGCAATATGACTTCAAAGGGTCTTCATTTGCTCACCGAACCTCTCCAATCCTATCACTGCTGCGTTTATGTCCCTGTACACACGCTTGATTCTCTTTCGGAGACATAGCAATCCATAGGTTTTAAGATACTTAAGAGTCAGGTACATTCTTAGGCGTTTAATATGCGGTGTTGAGTCCATTTCGTTGAGCAAGGAGTAGCTCTTGTCTATTCCATATTTGGCTTAAGGAACTTTATCTGTGCTCATTTCAATCTCTGGTTTTATGCAGCACCCCAACTCACCTTTACCCTTAAACAAGCATAAGTTGGTTTTCTAAATTTGAGACCCTGTTCTGTTCTGTAATTCAGTTCCTGTGTAGCCAAGTTTACATTCCGTGTATTACTGATATCTTATGATGTTTCTTTTTCTGTGTGACTTATTTCAGTTAGAATCATCGTACCTGAATCCACTCATTGTGCTGCTACGGGCCTGATGACATAGATTTCACTGCTGAGTGATACTGCATTGTACGTAAGTACCACAAGTTCTTTATCCATTTTTCACTTTCTGTGATATTGAACTTGTACGGTAAACGAGGTTCTTGTAAACAGAGGCGTCCCAAACATTGGGGTGGCTGTATCTTTTTGATTTTGATTTCCCTAAGCTATAGGACCATAAGTGGAAGTGCCCTAGGCTCTGTTGCTTTGTTTTTTAGATGTTTCAGGAAACACCATACACTTCTCCCAAGTGTCTGTTGGCAATTTACATCCCGCCCATCAGCATAACAAGGCTCCCAGTTCTCCATGGCCTGTCCTGCCTTTCTGGATTTTACACTTTTTTCAGATGGCCCTTTTGACCGGGGGGAAGTGAGACTTCATTGTAGTGCAGATTTCCTTTGCAAGCTTGCTTGGTTGGCCAAAAAGGGCGTATGCGTTTTTTCCTGAATATATTCAGGAAAAAACGCATACGCCCTTTTTGGCCAAGTGCATCATTGTGGACGTTCTGCCTCTTTTCCTATGCTTTCAATGCAATTCCAGTCTACCTCCTGAAATCGGTTTCCTGCAATTCTGCCCCACTTTCAAGTCCTCTTGGCAGCCTTACTTCAGTATATTTTTGGACGATAGTTGTCATTTATAACTCTGCAGGTTTGTGAATTACAGTGCCCCTGAGCTCCTTTCTTCAACTCGTTTTCTTGTGAGCTGGCCGCAACACCGCAGGATGGCTTCAGGCCCTAATCTGGTTCCGGCACGGCACGCTGAGCCTTTGGTTATTTCCTCTTCCTGGTGGGAAATGAGAGTTAAATTTGCCCGTCCAGACACCTCCAGCTAGTCTCTCATTGGTTCTCGCTATTCCTGTTCATCTTCCGCAGAAATTGCAAACTGGGCCAAACAGGAGGTTAAAGGGACTGACTCTCCAAGTCGGGAGAGTGTTAGTAAAGCGTCTGGAATGCTGCACCCGAGTACCAGGGTACGAAAACTGAGACATATTTGAACACGTCTCCCGATCACATGGTTGATCATACTCTAGGTTCCACATGCATGTTTTAGCTGAAGGAAGAATACCTTAAACCTGGGTAGTTGAAACCCGTGGAATGGGTACCATGCAATATGACTTCAAAGGGTCTTCATTTGCTCACCGAACCTCTCCAATCCTATCACTGCTGCGTTTATGTCCCTGTACACATGCTTGATTCTCTTTCGGAGACATAGCAATCCATAGGTTTTAAGATACTTAAGAGTCAGGTACATTCTTAGGCGTTTAATATGCGGTGTTGAGTCCATTTCGTTGAGCAAGGAGTAGCTCTTGTCTATTCCATATTTGGCTTAAGGAACTTTATCTGTGCTCATTTCAATCTCTGGTTTTATGCAGCACCCCAACTCACCTTTACCCTTAAACAAGCATAAGTTGGTTTTCTAAATTTGAGACCCTGTTCTGTTCTGTAATTCAGTTCCTGTGTAGCCAAGTTTACATTCCGTGTATTACTGATATCTTATGATGTTTCTTTTTCTGTGTGACTTATTTCAGTTAGAATCATCGTACCGGAATCCACTCATTGTGCTGCTACGGGCCTGATGACATAGATTTCACTGCTGAGTGATACTGCATTGTACGTAAGTACCACAAGTTCTTTATCCATTTTTCACTTTCTGTGATATTGAACTTGTACGGTAAACGAGGTTCTTGTAAACAGAGGCGTCCCAAACATTGGGGTGGCTGTATCTTTTTGATTTTAATTTCCCTAAGCTATAGGACCATAAGTGGAAGTGCCCTAGGCTCTGTTGCTTTGTTTTTTAGACGTTTCAGGAAACACCATACACTTCTCCCGAGTGTCTGTTGGCAATGTACATCCCGCCCATCAGCATAACAAGGCTCCCAGTTCTCCATGGCCTGTCCTGCCTTTCTGGATTTTACACTTTTTTCAGATGGCCCTTTTGACCGGGGGGAAGTGAGACTTCATTGTAGTGCAGATTTCCTTTGCAAGCTTGCTTGGTTGGCCAAAAAGGGCGTATGCGTTTTTTCCTTAATATATTCAGGAAAAAACGCATACGCCCTTTTTGGCCAAGTGCATCATTGTGGACGTTCTGCCTCTTTTCCTATGCTTTCAATGCAATTCCAGTCTACCTCCTGAAATCGGTTTCCTGCAATTCTGCCCCGCTTTCAAGTCCTCTTGGCAGCCTTACTTCAGTATATTTTTGGATGATAGTTGTCATTTATAACTCTGCAGGTTTGTGAATTACAGTGCCCCTGAGCTCCTTTCTTCAACTCGTTTTCTTGTGAGCTGGCTGCAACACCGCAGGATGGCTTCAGGCCCTAATCTGGTTCCGGCACGGCACGCTGAGCCTTTGGTTATTTCCTCTTCCTGGTGGGAAATGAGAGTTAAATTTGCCCGTCCAGACACCTCCAGCTAGTCTCTCATTGGTTCTCGCTATTCCTGTTCATCTTCCGCAGAAATTGCAAACTGGGCCAAACAGGAGGTTAAAGGGACTGACTCTCCAAGTCGGGAGAGTGTTAGTAAAGCGTCTGGAATGTTGCACCCGAGTACCAGGGTACGAAAACTGAGACATATTTGAACACGTCTCCCGATCACATGGTTGATCATACTCTAGGTTCCACATGCATGTTTTAGCTGAAGGAAGAATACCTTAAACCTGGGTAGTTGAAACCCGTGGAATGGGTACCATGCAATATGACTTCAAAGGGTCTTCATTTGCTCACCGAACCTCTCCAATCCTATCACTGCTGCGTTTATGTCCCTGTACACATGCTTGATTCTCTTTCGGAGACATAGCAATCCATAGGTTTTAAGATACTTAAGAGTCAGGTACATTCTTAGGCGTTTAATATGCGGTGTTGAGTCCATTTCGTTGAGCAAGGAGTAGCTCTTGTCTATTCCATATTTGGCTTAAGGAACTTTATCTGTGCTCATTTCAATCTCTGGTTTTATGCAGCACCCCAACTCACCTTTACCCTTAAACAAGCATAAGTTGGTTTTCTAAATTTGAGACCCTGTTCTGTTCTGTAATTCAGTTCCTGTGTAGCCAAGTTTACATTCCGTGTATTACTGATATCTTATGATGTTTCTTTTTCTGTGTGACTTATTTCAGTTAGAATCATCGTACCTGAATCCACTCATTGTGCTGCTACGGGCCTGATGACATAGATTTCACTGCTGAGTGATACTGCATTGTACGTAAGTACCACAAGTTCTTTATCCATTTTTCACTTTCTGTGATATTGAACTTGTACGGTAAACGAGGTTCTTGTAAACAGAGGCGTCCCAAACATTGGGGTGGCTGTATCTTTTTGATTTTAATTTCCCTAAGCTATAGGACCATAAGTGGAAGTGCCCTAGGCTCTGTTGCTTTGTTTTTTAGACGTTTCAGGAAACACCATACACTTCTCCCGAGTGTCTGTTGGCAATTTACATCCCGCCCATCAGCATAACAAGGCTCCCAGTTCTCCATGGCCTGTCCTGCCTTTCTGGATTTTACACTTTTTTCAGATGGCCCTTTTGACCGGGGGGAAGTGAGACTTCATTGTAGTGCAGATTTCCTTTGCAAGCTTGCTTGGTTGGCCAAAAAGGGCGTATGCGTTTTTTCCTGAATATATTCAGGAAAAAACGCATACGCCCTTTTTGGCCAAGTGCATCATTGTGGACGTTCTGCCTCTTTTCCTATGCTTTCAATGCAATTCCAGTCTACCTCCTGAAATCGGTTTCTTGCAATTCTGCCCCGCTTTCAAGTCCTCTTGGCAGCCTTACTTCAGTATATTTTTGGACGATAGCTGTCATTTATAACTCTGCAGGTTTGTGAATTACAGTGCCCCTGAGCTCCTTTCTTCAACTCGTTTTCTTGTGAGCTGGCCGCAACACCGCAGGATGGCTTCAGGCCCTAATCTGGTTCCGGCACGGCACGCTGAGCCTTTGGTTATTTCCTCTTCCTGGTGGGAAATGAGAGTTAAATTTGCCCGTCCAGACACCTCCAGCTAGTCTCTCATTGGTTCTCGCTATTCCTGTTCATCTTCCGCAGAAATTGCAAACTGGGCCAAACAGGAGGTTAAAGGGACTGACTCTCCAAGTCGGGAGAGTGTTAGTAAAGCGTCTGGAATGTTGCACCCGAGTACCAGGGTACGAAAACTGAGACATATTTGAACACGTCTCCCGATCACATGGTTGATCATACTCTAGGTTCCACATGCATGTTTTAGCTGAAGGAAGAATACCTTAAACCTGGGTAGTTGAAACCCGTGGAATGGGTACCATGCAATATGACTTCAAAGGGTCTTCATTTGCTCACCGAACCTCTCCAATCCTATCACTGCTGCGTTTATGTCCCTGTACACATGCTTGATTCTCTTTCGGAGACATAGCAATCCATAGGTTTTAAGATACTTAAGAGTCAGGTACATTCTTAGGCGTTTAATATGCGGTGTTGAGTCCATTTCGTTGAGCAAGGAGTAGCTCTTGTCTATTCCATATTTGGCTTAAGGAACTTTATCTGTGCTCATTTCAATCTCTGGTTTTATGCAGCACCCCAACTCACCTTTACCCTTAAACAAGCATAAGTTGGTTTTCTAAATTTGAGACCCTGTTCTGTTCTGTAATTCAGTTCCTGTGTAGCCAAGTTTACATTCCGTGTATTACTGATATCTTATGATGTTTCTTTTTCTGTGTGACTTATTTCAGTTAGAATCATCGTACCTGAATCCACTCATTGTGCTGCTACGGGCCTGATGACATAGATTTCACTGCTGAGTGATACTGCATTGTACGTAAGTACCACAAGTTCTTTATCCATTTTTCACTTTCTGTGATATTGAACTTGTACGGTAAACGAGGTTCTTGTAAACAGAGGCGTCCCAAACATTGGGGTGGCTGTATCTTTTTGATTTTAATTTCCCTAAGCTATAGGACCATAAGTGGAAGTGCCCTAGGCTCTGTTGCTTTGTTTTTTAGACGTTTCAGGAAACACCATACACTTCTCCCGAGTGTCTGTTGGCAATTGACATCCCGCCCATCAGCATAACAAGGCTCCCAGTTCTCCATGGCCTGTCCTGCCTTTCTGGATTTTACACTTTTTTCAGATGGCCCTTTTGACCGGGGGGAAGTGAGACTTCATTGTAGTGCAGATTTCCTTTGCAAGCTTGCTTGGTTGGCCAAAAAGGGCGTATGCGTTTTTTCCTGAATATATTCAGGAAAAAACGCATACGCCCTTTTTGGCCAAGTGCATCATTGTGGACGTTCTGCCTCTTTTCCTATGCTTTCAATGCAATTCCAGTCTACCTCCTGAAATCGGTTTCCTGCAATTCTGCCCCGCTTTCAAGTCCTCTTGGCAGCCTTACTTCAGTATATTTTTGGACGATAGTTGTCATTTATAACTCTGCAGGTTTGTGAATTACAGTGCCCCTGAGCTCCTTTCTTCAACTCGTTTTCTTGTGAGCTGGCCGCAACACCGCAGGATGGCTTCAGGCCCTAATCTGGTTCCGGCACGGCACGCTGAGCCTTTGGTTATTTCCTCTTCCTGGTGGGAAATGAGAGTTAAATTTGCCCGTCCAGACACCTCCAGCTAGTCTCTCATTGGTTCTCGCTATTCCTGTTCATCTTCCGCAGAAATTGCAAACTGGGCCAAACAGGAGGTTAAAGGGACTGACTCTCCAAGTCGGGAGAGTGTTAGTAAAGCGTCTGGAATGTTGCACCCGAGTACCAGGGTACGAAAACTGAGACATATTTGAACACGTCTCCCGATCACATGGTTGATCATACTCTAGGTTCCACATGCATGTTTTAGCTGAAGGAAGAATACCTTAAACCTGGGTAGTTGAAACCCGTGGAATGGGTACCATGCAATATGACTTCAAAGGGTCTTCATTTGCTCACCGAACCTCTCCAATCCTATCACTGCTGCGTTTATGTCCCTGTACACATGCTTGATTCTCTTTCGGAGACATAGCAATCCATAGGTTTTAAGATACTTAAGAGTCAGGTACATTCTTAGGCGTTTAATATGCGGTGTTGAGTCCATTTCGTTGAGCAAGGAGTAGCTCTTGTCTATTCCATATTTGGCTTAAGGAACTTTATCTGTGCTCATTTCAATCTCTGGTTTTATGCAGCACCCCAACTCACCTTTCCCCTTAAACAAGCATAAGTTGGTTTTCTAAATTTGAGACCCTGTTCTGTTCTGTAATTCAGTTCCTGTGTAGCCAAGTTTACATTCCGTGTATTACTGATATCTTATGATGTTTCTTTTTCTGTGTGACTTATTTCAGTTAGAATCATCGTACCTGAATCCACTCATTGTGCTGCTACGGGCCTGATGACATAGATTTCACTGCTGAGTGATACTGCATTGTACGTAAGTACCACAAGTTCTTTATCCATTTTTCACTTTCTGTGATATTGAACTTGTACGGTAAACGAGGTTCTTGTAAACAGAGGCGTCCCAAACATTGGGGTGGCTGTATCTTTTTGATTTTAATTTCCCTAAGCTATAGGACCATAAGTGGAAGTGCCCTAGGCTCTGTTGCTTTGTTTTTTAGACGTTTCAGGAAACACCATACACTTCTCCCGAGTGTCTGTTGGCAATTGACATCCCGCCCATCAGCATAACAAGGCTCCCAGTTCTCCATGGCCTGTCCTGCCTTTCTGGATTTTACACTTTTTTCAGATGGCCCTTTTGACCGGGGGGAAGTGAGACTTCATTGTAGTG